>NC_089653.1:1472500-1560000 GCF_037042795.1 Molothrus aeneus
GCTTGTTTTTAGGTCATTGAAGAGATTCTATCGAACTGTTAGAAAAACCATGAATCCTGTACAATGTCAGAGAGCATAGAAACACTGGTGAGTTCTGACCAGGGTCAGCATAAAAGATCATAGAGGTTGATAATTATATCAAAATTATATTATATTATATTATTGGCAAAACACAGTGTTAATAGGAATCAACATAAAACCTGTTAAGGAGGAAGAAAGACTCAAATCATAATCCAATCACTAACTACAGTGACAAGTAGAGAGACCACAAACAGGTACTAATTTATTCATCTTTTTCCCCAAGTGTTTAAACTCTTCCTCATTTTTCCTGCAAGTCAGTTTCTTGGCAGAATTTTTATCTGCACCAGAATTTTACTTTCCCAGCAAAATTCTGGGTCTCCATGAAAGGACCTAAACCAGTTTATTCATCCCTTATACTTCAATGTATAGAACATCTGCAAAACCCCATGGAGAATTGGAGTTTTTGCTGCCACTGGCACACAGCTTTGCCACCACTGACCCTCAGCCACTGGAAATCAGGCCATTCCCTGCTGGCAAGGACAGCCAGTATGGCTGCACACTTTGAACAGGAAGAACTAAGTTTATTCAATATTTTCTGAAACAGTATCTGAATTCAAGTTTTCAGCTGTTCTCAGGTGTGATGTTTCCAGCAGCAGCTGTACCACCCTGCTCTGCCAACAATGCCAAGGATGTTTTTGTGTGCTGCACACTTCACGTGATGCTGGAAAAACACTTTCTGAGGTTCCCTGTTTTACCCAACCTAAGCTGAATGAAGTTTTACATGTGGGAAGAGCAAAATGAACTTTACCTTCTCTGTGTTCAGAAAACACACAGGTGTGTCTGGATCAAGAACTTCTTTCAGCCATGACTTTGAAGCATCCCCAAGGTCCAGTTTCAATTTCTTTAGGTTGGGCAAGTTAACAGTGGCATTTGACACCTTCTCTGAACCACATTCCAGTTTGCCTTCATATACCAGCATGTTACTCAATGACATAATCTTACTAAAGAGTTAAAAAAACAAGAAAAGGCATAAAAATCTCTCCATTTCAATCCCACATCAAGAACACATTTTAGTAAATAAATGTTGAAAGTACCTATTCATTCTGTATTGCACAGTTAATTGGACAACAGCATTTTGGTTTTGTTCCAGCCTTTTAAATAAGCTTTCACTCATGCCAAGATCTCTGTTACAATACAAAGACAAAAAATCAAAATGTGTCAATCAGAACACTGCAAGAGCCTTCCCAGAACCTGTGACTAGGAATTGTCCAGCAGCATTTTATCTTACCTGGCTTCTGCATTCAGCACAAGTGGAGGCAGCTGCTGATGATCCCCCACCAGCACAAACCTTTTGGAGCAGAACAGTGGGCCCAGGCACACGAGCTGGCTGATTTGGGAAGCTTCATCAACAATGCAGAAGTCAAATTGCTTCAGAGTAAAGATGGGGTGATTTACTCCCATGCAAGATGTTGCTACCACTGGCTGAAAATTGAGACACACTTCAAGGATAAGGTACATTTTATATCCTTTAGCACTGTATTCTCCACATTAAAAGAAAAAATATTTCCCATTAAACTGAACTAAACTGTAAAATCACAGAAACCAAATTATTTATCCTTGAAATCAGACCAACATCACTTAGATATATATTGGCCTGACACATTCTTGTATCAATTGCAAGTGACAAACAAAACCAGCTTTAGAGCAGACTGTAGCAAACAACTTGTTCCTGTCATGTGTTCAGAGTGATGCCAGGTTCTATTCATGGACAATTCATGGAGTGTGCTGAAATGACTACAGTGAAAAATCAGGTGGTTTGGGGTTTTTTTTCAAGACTGAAGAAAAGATAAAACAACAACAGCAGCACAGTTCTCCCCACCACTGTGCTTCCACTGCAACACAAAATGACCAAAATAAGAAATGTCAATTCATTTCCCTTATGACTTCAGTCTTCCCCCAGCAATACTTATCAATAAAAAGTAAATGGCAGCTTTTGTGAAGCTGGCATTTACTCCAACTCCCATCAAACTTTATTCTTTCAGTGAATTTAATTTAAAGCTGCCACTGATTTGTATGACCCAGCTCCCGTTATGGTTTGCATTAACATTCACACAGACAGCACTAAAAAGAAATATTAAGAAATAACCAGAAATAAGGGTTTGGCCAGGTCAGCTCCACAGCATTCCACTTCCTCTCCCCCATCTGCTGATTGTACTGATGGCACAAGGAGCACCAGTGGGAGGGAGAAGGGACAAACAGCAGCAGAATGTAAATAGTGCTAAAGGAGGCTGCAGCAGCCCATTCACAAAACCTCTGTCAGAGAAAAGCAGTGGAGTCTTTGGGGCTTATTACTTACAATGATGAGTTACTTTGTGTGGACATAAACAAAGCTTCTCAACTTGCAGACTTAATGTAGGTCATTACTGGCTATAAAGAAATTGAAACAATGCAGAGGTTGAGTATCTCTTTCAGCCCAGATTTCTTACAGCAGTGCACACCCCTGGGATGGGTTCCTTCTCTGCAGCATCCAAACAAAATACTAACGTAATTATCTTTAATAATTTGAAGGACTAGCAAGAAACCATTTTTCTCACCTGACTATTATAGACCTCTTCCAAGTCTGTTACAGACTTAATTGATCTGGACCTGCAGATTTCTTCTTCTGTATATTTCTGAATATCTGGGTGAACCTTCTGAGCTCGCCCCAAGCGCAAGAAACCAACTTTGAATTTGGCCAACTTCAGCAGGACATTGTCCACAGCTGTGTGTGTAAAACTGGTCAGAAGGACACTAAAGCCACAAGCAGAAAGAATTCTCACCTAATGAGTGGCAAAGGGAAAGAAAAGGAGAAGCTGTTAAGGAGAAGCAGAAAAGGATTCATCTGCAAGAATCAACAATCCCAGGTTTGCTAAGGGGAAAAGCACAAAGGGTTTTGGAGGGAGCCAATAATAAACATGACCTGGTCTGTATCAGTCTCTCTGGCCAGATGTGTCAGTTGACAATGTGGGCAGCAGTCCTGAGGGCTCCCACGGCCAGCAGGCTCACAAGGCTGCTCACACAGAGCCAAAACCTGGATGTGCACTCCCAAGGAACTGCACTCCAAGATCCCCAGGGTAAGCAGCAGCCATGCAGCCTCTGTTCCCACAGCACTGCTCCCCTTGGCAATGCAGCCCCTGGCTGGTCTGAAGACAGCAGCAGCCATGCAGCCTCTGTTCCCACAGCACTGCTCCCCATGGCAATGCAGCCCCTGGAGGTTCAGGGCAATGGGCTGGTCTGAAGACAGCAGCAGCCATGCAGCCTCTGTTCCCACAGCACTGCTCCCCATGGCAATGCAGCCCCTGGCTGGTCTGAAGACAGCAGCAGCCATGCAGCCTCTGTTCCCACAGCACTGCTCTCCATGGCAATGCAGCCCCTGGAGGTTCAGGGCAATGGGCTGGTCTGAAGACAGCAGCAGCTCTCCAGCCTCCTCCTTCCACGAGCTGATGGCAAATGGAAGCAGGTTAACTCTG
Source organism: Molothrus aeneus (assembly GCF_037042795.1). NCBI lineage: Eukaryota > Metazoa > Chordata > Aves > Passeriformes > Icteridae > Molothrus > Molothrus aeneus. The sequence goes on from NC_089653.1 coordinate 1,476,031, forward strand.
CTCTTTGATGAAAACCTCCCTCAGCCCACAGCCTGAAGGCAGTATGCTCCTACAGTTCTCTCCTGGGAGAAGAGAAGCACCAGCTAGAGGAGATGGTAGCAGACTGCACATAGATGCAGCCCCACAGGTTCATGCAATCCACAGTGGCTGCTCAAGCCAGTACTACTGGCTACTTCCTCTTTTGAGCTATAACTCAGGATTTGAAGACTAGCTGATATTTAGAGCCAAGGAATTTTAACACTAAAGCATCACAGAAATGATTAAATATCACACTTCAATCTCCTCCCTCCCACATACATTCCTACACAAGCAATTGACCATCCTACTCCACAAAATCCAATTTTAGTTCTACCAAATATAGGTTAAGCAAAAAGAAGTGTGTTTTCTTCCTTGAAGTTATACAGACACTGTCAGATGAAGCCCTGACACTACAGAGTTGGTTTAATTCTATCCTCTAAATCTCACCAAAAAAATTAAACTCCAAGGTACATGATCTTACTAGAGCACATATTGTAGTCGTTTTTCCTGTTCCAGGCATACCCACAATAAGGGTGTAGTCTTTTGAAAGTAGCACTTGTTTCATTGCCTGTTTCTGAGGCTTATTTAGACCTTTCAGAAGAAAAAGCAAAATTGAATTATTACACTTCAGCAAAACTGTAATAATTACTAAAGTCACAGCAAAATTGTTATTTCCTCCTTCACTAAAGCCCTTAATAGAGACAAGAACTGAGCAAAGTCTGTAGGTTTTAATGAAGATATGACATTAAACATAATACACAAGATAAGTAGTAGAAGCTCTTCACTATGGTCCTAAAAATAAGTCACTGAAAACATTTTTATTTTTAGACTTTTGTGACTTTTTTTTCTAATATCTTAATTGACCACCTCCACATATTGTGTCTGGGCATTTGTGTTTGATCATACCACTTTCACATCCAAACACACAGCTCACAGCAAGGGCTGATGAGCTGCACATACATGTTGTTTAGAACAAACATCCCAGCAGAGCTGGTTTGCCCTAGCCTGATGCAAACAAGCAGCACATTTCAGCTATTTGGACTAAGCAAAGCTCAAGCAAAGTAAAACTTCAAATTGAGTTTTTATAGAAAATTCAGTTTACTCTAAGAACTCTAAGACAACTCAGTTAAATTTATGTTTTCACAGGCAGCTCTGTCAGAGCACAAGGAAATATTTCCACCAAATACAAGATGCTGCCTCATACCTAAACTAGTTTTGTTTTTAAATAAATGCCACAAAGCATGACACTATGTTGACACTTGTCAACAAGTTAGCAAGAGTGATTGATTACACAAGTGAATGTTTCCACCAAAGCCCATCTCCTTCCTCTCCCTCCATCCCAAGAGCTGTCTCTGTCCCTTCCTCCTGTAAAGGTTACAGAGGGAATCACATGGCCCTCTGTCTGCAACTGCACACTGCAGCCTCTAGTAAAATAAAGTTGTGAACAAGGATCTGATCAGGTCTTCCTGTGATTAAAAGAGCCTTCAGCTAGTTGGAAGACATGCAAGGTAAGAACCTGGTTTTAATTTTTAAGCTGAGAACTATCACAGGACCCCCAAGGAGAAAAAACTCCTTACATTTATAGCATGATAAATACTTTGGCTGTAGAAACATACTACTAAGCAGAGCATTTTGGGGAAAGTAATTTTGTACCCTTTAAAATATTTGCAACAGTTTCCTTTGCTTCAGGAGGAAGGACAGAGCTCAAGTGCTGAATAAAACACGGTTTCTGGAAGTCAATGATCAGGTTGCGGAGCCTTTCACTGTGGATAAAAACAAGACAAAACTGAGTTCAAATAACAGTTACCAGTTGAGAAACTTCATCTGAAAATATTGGAAGTGTGAAATTAAGTTGATTTTTCATACCTGACTGGGCAATCTTTCATCAATTTAGAAAGATTTTTAAAAGGGACTCCTGTACCAACATCTCCTTCATCATGATCCAACCTAAATACAGTGTTCTTGGGGAGGTTTGACAAATCCCTGAAGGATGACAAGAACATGGATGAAATAATTTTGTTTACCAGCTGTATGTTGATTAGAGACTCATTACTACATGTTAAATGATATCTTCCAGAGATCCCAGAGTGAAGCAACAGCTGATTGAAATACACTATTAACTGATCTAAAGAAAGCATGATCCCAATGAGGGGCAATAAAACATAAGCCAAACTTAAACACAATATAGACTGAACAATGAAATTTACTATTAACACAGTCCTCACTGTATCCATATAGATTCATGCTAGAGATGGAAGTCAATAGAGTAATAATGTGCTTTTATTCAAACCACCTGGGTAAATAGACAGGCATATATACCAGGTACTGGCAGTTCCAACCAAGACAAGAGAATTTCTGAGGGTACTACTCCAAAGCCAGTGAGGCCTTGTGAAGGCTGGCCTGGAACAGAGACTAGATAGAGCTCAAGAGTAAAGTAGGAATTTATTAAAAGGATCTCAACGGATGCACCTTGGGCAGCACAAGAGCCCAGCCAGGGCTGCACCCAAAATGAGCCAAAATGGTCACAAAATGGACACCCAGTCATGGGTCTCTCCTAAGTTCTGCTCCATTTGCACATTGCAGTTCATTGTCCAATTCCAGCTTTAGCCCAGGCAGTCCCATCAATCTTGTTTTTCCCTCTTCAGTCCAGTTGTTTGCACTTTTGGGCCTGAGATTTGGATCACTTGTCCTTGGTCCCCAGTTAGAGAAGGAATTGTTTTGCCTCCCTACTCTGTGCAGAGAGCTCAGCATCCCCTAATATGAAGCCTAGACTTACACACTAAAGGAGCACAGAATCTGAGAAATATAAAAGCTAAACCCTGAGGCATCACCAGTAGGAAGAGTCAGGACATGTCACAGCTTTTTGGACACCTAGCAGCACCCTTCCTCAAGGCAGTGCCAGAGTGTTTACAAACAGATACTTTTCTTTTTATCCTATTACCTGCCCAGCAAACAGGAGACTTTTGTTCCACTGACTTCTCTAACATAGCCAGTAGCCAAACCAAGCAAACCCTTTTCCTCTCCACTCACAACCACTCGATCACCAACCAACAGGTTTGTCCCAGGTATGGCACCATTTCTACGCTGGAAAAAATGTAGATACTGTCCCTCAGAAACTTCATGGACTTCATCAACTCTGGTCATGTTTCCAACACAATCTCCAGCCTTCTCTCTGAAGGTATTCAAAAAAGAGATATTTTAATATTAAGATCCTCTCTGTAAGAGAACTATTAAGAATAAAACCCCATAAGTTAAAAAACCATACCACCCACAAGCAACAATCAAAACCAAAATACAACACAAACAAAAGGAAGGAAGGAAGCATCATTGGCATGAGCTTAGAAATTAAACTTACCTTTCCAAAGAAGGTGTCATCCATATATTTTTATATCCCTTTTTATGCTCTCCACTTTGCAGCTCCAAGGTTAACATCAGATACCAGAGGCTGAAATACTCCAGGTGGGAGGGTTTCAGGTGCTGGGTCTCTCTGTCAATGACAGGCACCAAAGCAGGAGGAAAGGCCACACTGGCCATCTTCTGCTCCACAGCCCTAGGGACAGAACCAGCCACAGAGAGGCTCAGCCTGCATCCTTTTTCACCTGCAAGCCCATCTGTACATAGCAACAATCCAAATACCCACTGTAACATCCCAGACAGATTCATTTATCATTACTTGAATAAAGTAGAATCTGCATCCCTTGTTCGGATGCATAATCTTGTGTGAGTAACTTCACATTATCTCCATCATTTTGAAGGGCAGTAAGGTAATCAAAGACCAAATAAAGGCATTTCAAAGATAGTAACATATACATTTACAGAGTTTACCTTTTACTCCTTTTATTGTAATATACTATTTTGATATTTAGCTAAGCAATGGGGATTTAATAGTTAATACACAAGCAAATTTCAAGTAATTTTTTTCAAAACTAAATATCAATAGACATTATACCAAATCATACATTCAAAACACAACCAGAGAGACAAAAGCTTCTTCAGAAGTAAATAGCTCTCCAGCTATATCCTGCTGTTGCAACAAATGAGTATTAGAAGCAGGATTTCACAGAAACATATCAGGGATCCCCACAAAGCTCTCTCAACACTTGGACCTCTCTAATTTTAAAAACAATCAGGCATTCTATTTCCACAAGACCACCCCCAAGGCTCTCTTTTTCTAACAAACCTCATTTGATCTCTTCCACATACAATTCTGGTTGTTTTTTGTGCAGCATAGAGACTAAAACTTGTAACAGCAGTTAAAACAATACAATAACTTTGTGTGAAATTTTATGGAATATTTGCTCACTACTTGTGTTGACCAGGAGATGCAATAACACTTCAGCAGAGTAGTATCAATGTCTTACTTGTGTCATACCCTACAGGGAAACAATCTTCTACAGAGTGAACCTGAAAAAGTGGCTCTCCAGCCAGAACTCAGGCCCAGAGATTGCCTCTTGCAGAGAGCTGCAGGAATATATAGCTTTTTAAAGAGATCTGTTATTGTCATCAAGTATTTTGTTGAGACTTATCTCAGATTTTGTCTTGCAAAAAGTGTACCTGAGCAAACATATTAAGTCTCTGTGAAATCAGGAGCCGAACCATAAAAGTTGTAGAGAAATCTATGGAAGATTCTTTTGGGGTAGAAAATTATTCAATATATACAAAACTGTCAATCACAAAGATGAAATTATTATATCAAAAGATACAATTATTCAATCTCATTTAAAAACATTGGTCAGACTTTTTTTTTACCTGCTGTACAGAAAGCAGTTGTGCATTTGGGAACAATATTTACATGTTTGACTGTCATCAATCACAGGAGGCAAAGCAGCAAGCTGTGAATTCTGCCTTCCCACATCAGATTTATAGGTACTGTGTGTCAAGTAGAAGGCCACATGATTTCTCAACTTCATTAATTCTGTCAAGAAAAGGATAAACTAAACTGATGGTTTTGCTTGTAACAATTTCTACCTCAAAAGTAATTAGCTATCAACTTTTTAGTCAACTAAGAACTCATTATTCACAAAGTCCTTGCACCATATTAATAAAACAACTGAATTTTTAACATAAATGTTAGTAATGAGTGAAGTATCCCCAAGTATTAGAACAAGTGAAGTATCCTCAAGTACAGCTATTTTCATAAGAGTAAACTTTACAGTTATCCAGAAAGATGTTAGTAATATTGAAGAGAATGATGGTTTCCAGAGAAGGGGAACAACTTCACCTCTCCGGTCCATGCGAGCCCCAGACACAGGATACATTGTACCAGTTCTCAGATAAAGGAGAAATCCAGCTTCAGGATCCACTCTCCGCTCCAAACTCAGCAATGTGTACAGAATAACCTGCAAGCATTATACATAAATACGTATTTACATACTGCAATGCACATTATTCCAGTATAGTGCTGTGGTTTAACCCCAAGCACCACACAGCTGCTCACTCACCTCCCCACCCTTGCTGAGGGTTGAGATAAGGACAGTTTAAGATGGAAAAGAAAAGCCACACATGCAGGCAAAGCAAAACAAGGAATTCATTCACAGCTTCCCATAGTTGGGCAGGTGTTCAACCACCCCCAGGAGAGCAGGGCCCATCACATGGAATGGTGCCTTGGGAAGGCAAAACTCCATCACCCCAAACCTTGCAGTGCCCCCACCCTTCCTCCTCCTTCCCCCCACCCTAGACAGTGAGTGTGATGAGCAGCCACATGGTCTGGGACACCCCTTTGATCCCTGGGGTCCCCTGTCCTGGCTGTCCCCTCACTTCCCATCCCCCCCAGGAAAGGCCTTGGCTCTGTGTGAGCCCTGCCCAGCCCCAACAGCAACATCCCTGTGTTATCAACCTGTGCTCAGCACAAACCCAAAATACAGCCCACACTTATCTCCTGTCAGGAAAACCATTGCTAACCCCAGTCAAAACCAGCCCAGCATTAAAAACAAAACACATTCTAAACTGTATTTAGTTATTCCACAATTTATATGGCTAAACAGCCATTATTATCACAAGTCTTCTAGAAGCTGCAAGTAGTAACTTTACCAAGGATTTAAATTAAAAGGCATCTTTAAAACCTTTTATCAAGGCTACCACATTTCTAAATCAGGCCAGCTATATGGAAATATGTATAACTCCAGCTCCTGAAACAGTTTGCTTCAACCTCATATTTGAATGTAGTCAGAAGAGACTAAAGAACAGACATTTCAGGATAAAAAACCCATAAGTGTGCTTGAAGGTGGTAAATGTATACACTTCTTACTACTAAGTTCACTTTCATTTTATACCAGCAGCTTTGGGCATGAGCTAGCCACGAATTTAGATTATAACACATACAAAGTGTTTTATACTCATAAGACAAAATAGGTCACCTAACAAAAAAGAGCACAGAGCACTGACAGTGAAATGAGGCATTTGGTGCCTGTACCTGACTTCTGTGCTCAATGGAGTTGGATTCCTTGCCAGACTTGAGCTCCAAAGGCATTACCCGAGACTGTACTCCAGACTGGCAGTGGATTTTCACCCTGGCTGTAACATCAATCTTGCCCTTTAGCCCAAACCTGGGAGACCAGATATTCTCTTCAATGTCCAAGATATCTACAACCTCTATCTTAGAAGATACATCTTCTGTTTTTCCACCATTTGACCTAGGAAGAAAATTAAGCCAGAAATTAACAATTTCCCTTTATTATTAATATTTAAACATTAAAATGTGTTGCAACTAAATATATAATATTTCTGCATTACAAGTGCCCTTTAGGCACTAACTTGAGAAATAAAATGCATTAAGTCTCACTCAAACTACTCTTCCCATTAACAGAGGAAGCAACATATCAGAAACTAACTTCAGTTAGTTTTGCTATTCACCTAAATTTCAAAGTTAAAATGAGACTTTAAACTGTTTTTAATAGTTTTTGGTCTTTTCTCAATAACCACACTCCGTCATACACGTGAGAGTAGCATACAGGTTTTGCTCAGAGCTGCCATTTCACTGAAACTTTACCACCCTATGCTTACTACAATTAACAGCAAGAAGCCATGGACAAGAAGAGCTCAGCAGCATTTGAGTAAAATCATCATTTCACCAAAGGAATCTGTTATTAGTCAAGAACTTAATTTCATTAATAGTTTCACATTCTGATTTTTAGTCTTGCTCAGAACTACAGTAACTCCTGCTTTGGTCAGCAGCTCAAATATCCTTGCTCTTCTGCTCACTAAAAGCTCTGGTTTGTACCACGCTGCTCACAAGGATTTAAAGATTTTGAAGTCAGCTCCCCCTCAGGCTTCATGTCCTGCCCAGTACTCACCAAGGCAGCTAAACATGCAGCACAAGGGCAGCTCTACAGTCAGTGAGGCCATGAATCACCCAACAGATGTGCATAAGGAGTTCTAAACATTTCAAGTGAACTAAACAAGATAGACAACATAGAAGGGTTTAAAACTTAATTCTGGCTTCTTACAGTTTTAGTTGCATTTTGTTTTGGTTTGCTGGATTGTGCATGAAGTCTTCTGCCCACTTAAAAAATGATGGCAAATATTCTTCTATTTCTTGCATTATCTGTGCTTGTTTCACATTTAAGAGATACCTAAAAAAAAAAAAGACATGCACATGAAGGAAACAAAGTATTAAATCTGCTGTTGGCACTAAAGAGACTTGCCTCAAGTAGCAACAAGATCATTGGAAGTAACTGTCAAGTTCTTATAAATATCTATAAACTGTAGATAACAACAGTTTCATAGAGGTTCAACTCAATTCATAAAACTATTAACTGAACATCTATTAAAAGAGATATACTATACCAGAAGATCCATTTCTGGTGTAACCTTTGAAACAACAGGTACAGCACAGTGAGAGCATCAGTGTAGCAGATGTGATGAAACAAAATGAACAGTTTGCAGGAAAGGAGTACCAGACTCATGCATTTAAATATGGCTATTCCTACAAGTCATGCAATGTTGAATAAACAAATTAAAAGACCATTTGTTTTTAGTCTGGATATCCTCATCTGCTCCTTACATGCATTTTGACAGAACATGACACTGAATGTAATTGTGTGGCATTAGATAATTCAGTGCTGGCAACCACTGGAAATAATGTCATTATTCTACAGCAACAGAGTGGATTTTGCACAAAAAGGTTCATAGGAGTGCAAATGACCACAGGCAGCAGACTTATGCAACTTATTTTTCAATCCCAAAAAACAGTAGCCAACATATGTAAAAAGGAATTGCAAATTAACAGTTTCATGCAGGCCCAGAGGGACATAAAGGCATTTCAGCAGCCACAATTCAAAATATTATCTTCATAACAGAACTAAGAGTAATAAATCTTGCCACTACAACTTTAACTTCTGACTCATCTGGGATCAACAGATACTGATATTGCCCAACATACAATTTAAAACAGTCTATATATAATGATTTTTAATTTACATGAGTAGAATGTATTTTAATCAAGCCTGCAGTAAAATGTTAAAACTACCAGCCATTCATCTTCCCACTTTCTGAGGGAAATACTAAGCGTTGCCTAGCATTTCTATTAGCTCTGCTGAGAAAATAAGTTAAAGGTCTTCTGACAACTGAGACTTTAAGTAACCTGATAAAGATATGAAATTAACAGTTCTTGGTCAGTCACAAGGTTCCAGGTTCATTGCTGAGGATCATAATTAACTATTTGTCCCATTCAAATCAGCTTTGGGAGATGCCTGGAAATCTAATGTTACAGACACAAACACTGCAACCTGCTTGGCCTGAAAGCAAAAAAAACCCTGCCACATACAGTTACTGCAAAAGAGCTCAGATATTCAGAAGTTGCTCAGCAGGGAAGGCAAATAAAATTAAGCTATCAAATGGGGAATTATCTTATTAAAAGATCCCTAATTTCCATTAAGCAAAGTCATTTGGCAGAACACTCTCCTGATACCAGTGCTACAATTTTTAAAGTACAACTTAAATTGCTGCTTCAAAGTGTTCCTGCCCTGTCTTCCACACATAATGATTTTTAGTCTTGCTCAGAACCACAGAAACTCCTACTTTGGTCAGCAGCTCAAATATCCTCGCTCTTCTGTTCACTGTAATGAGTACTGTAATGCTGTAATGCCACTTACATTTCCTTGAGGTACTTTTGTCCATACACAATTTTATTTGCTAGTTCTTGCACCTTTTCTTGTGTCAGGTCATTGGTGACTGACTGCTGGAAGATGTCATGAAGAATTGTCCCAATGAGCATTTGGGGTGAGCCCGGCTCGGCGCCCTGCAACAGAAGGGATGTCACCAGAGCTGAAGATTTGTGCCCATTTCATGCCAACTTCCCTGGCAAATTTCTGGGTTTGCTTTGCTGCACATCATGGCCTGCATTATTTAGCTACAAGATCATGACAGCTTTCACCTCACTCATGATTATCTGGCCAAACCTGCCTGTGAGAGCAGCTGAATTGAAGTGGGTCTCACCTATTGCTTTATCCCAAGCCTGACAATGTCAGGATACAATCTCTATGTGATTGGCAGGCAAGAAAAAAAGCACAGATTAAAATCAATTTTGAGAAAACTCTGCCTGCAGGCATTTCCTAATGCAAATACATACCTTTGGAATCTTACACAGATTTCTTGCATGAAGCAGTTTCCTGTCAGCTAAAACAGCAAAATCATCCCATGTGTCACCAAGATGGCTCAGAACCCATCAGCAGGGCTGGGCTCTGGAGACTCACAAGAACTGAAAGTGGTAGTAAATGACCTTCCATGAGTCACTACCAAACAGCTGGGAACCTAAACACTGTGGTATTATGGATCTCTCACAGACCAGTGGATTCCATTCACAACAGGTGCTATCCCAGTCAGGACCCTGTGCATTGTCCCAGCAATTATTTTATCCCACTTACTCCTCTAATAAAGGATTGAAGACCATTTCATGGTCTTAATTTCCTGTTCTTAACTTTCTTGTTCCAGTCACAGGTTCCCAGCCAGGCTGTTTACCACTCCATTAAAATGTCCTTATTAATTAGGATTTATATTCCTATCATGTCTGGAAGTTTTCATCAGCTGAGACCGGCAGCTGTTGCTTCTCTATTTATCAGCATATCTCTCATGTATCAGCAAGGATACTACCACAAATATCTCTCATACATCAGCAAGGATACTACCACAAATATCTCTCATGTATCAGCAAGGACACTACCACAAATATCTCTCATACATCAGCAAGGATACTACCACTTGTCCTCTTTCCAAGATACAGCAGCTGGATTCAGACTCCAGAGTTAGCCCACACCAATTATTAACTGAATTAGCCACATTTTTCAGAAGCTGTTAACTTGGCCAAGTATGGTTATATTTTCATATGGATGGCAAGAAGCATATCCCTCACAAAGGATTCATATCCACACAAAATGTGGCAAGAGATTATTAAAAAAATTAACAGAATTATAAGTGGAAAGACCGTTTCTTTAGCCTAGTAGCTGCATTAAAGAGCACTGCATTATTTCAGGTGCAATTCTCAAAAAGACAAGAGAAGCTCAACCAGAGACAGCGTCCACCCCAAAAGATTCTGTGTTGTGAACATTATGAATTGCTAATAATGCCATTTCCAAGAGCCAGATTTAACACTGAGCTAAGGCAGCAGTGCCAGGGGAACAGGAGCTCCCAGGCAGTGTGGAATGAGCACTCACCCTGAAGCGTTCACTCAGCACTGCCCTCCTCATGCAGCGGATGCTGCTGGAGATGGTGGTGCCCGACAGCAGCAGGTCTGGGTACAGCACCAGGTACCCACTCTGGGCACTGATCACCCACGTGCCAGAGCTGCACTCCCCTTCCAAATGAACAATGTCCCCTGGAACCACGGGGACAGACTCCCTGCAAGGGAATACATCCACACAATCAGTGTTTGCAAATGACAGACAATGCATCAGAAATAACACACTAACAGAGCAGATTCAACATTCTTTGAAATGCTGGGTTGGCTCCTTTTAAGGAGTTGACCTAAAGAAGTTCTGAGAGTGAATAAAGGCATTTTTACAATGACAAAACTGCAAGGTAGCACGGCCCACTCAACACACATTACCTGAGATCAGGCCTCTCAAGATGATATCCATTATGCTAGCATACTGATAATATTACATTAAACAAAGATTCCTTCAGGATCCCCTATCACTTTTAAGGCCATAAAACTCAACTCACAGACAACACAAACAAAATTGAGTAAATAATCCAGAATTTCATTCTCTTTTCAAACATCTGTGCAGATTACCAGCCATTCCTAAGGATGCACAGTTCTGTATCTTCCAGTGAGGGGGAGGCTGTAATTGTCAAGTGTTTCTCAGGGTCACTTCCATTCCTCTGGATCACGCTGACCTCCAGCACACGGTATCTGTTGTTCAGCCCATTCTTCAGGATCGCATCAGGCGAGTCAGCCACTTTCTTCTGAAACCTGAAATTACAAACGGCTAATTACAAAGAATACTGCACTGTTTGAAAACAGCCAACCTACATGCAAAAAGGGGGAAAGCTTCAATTTTTCAAATTCAAAGTTTCAAATAGAAACCAAATTTTACTCCCCTTTAATTTTTATAAATATTTTGTTTGGTTGGATTTTTTTTTTGATTTTTTAGTTCTGTACGGGTAGAGTGTAGGAAACCTCTCTAAATACTAAGCAACTTGCTGTTTATTACAGTTAGTGCTTCAATTTTGTGTCAACACATCCATAAGCAATAGTAAACTAATTATAACTGTTCTGCAAACGCTGTGCTTGGGAAAAAGTTTGTATCTCCCTGCAGGCATGAACTCCCGCTGCCACACAAACACCTCGAACATGGAGCGGTAAATTTTTACCCATTACCTGAAGCTGATTAGAAAACTGATATTCAAGGTTCAGTTTCCAATAGCCAAACCCCGAGGTAGAGCGGCCAAACCTGCCGCTCTCCTGTCCCCGAGCGATGCCTGGGGGAGCTGCGGGGCGGCTGGGGCAGAGCCCACGCCGGGGCCCCGCCGTGAAGAGCCTCGACCGCGGCGGCTTCCCCTCACCGGCTACCCCCGGCACTCCCCAGCCCGAGGGAGGCCGGTGCCGCCCCGCCAGCCCTCAGAGCCCGGTCCAGCCGACCCTCACGGCCCCATCCCGCCTCTCCCCGCCCGGCGCCGGGAGCGGTTCGCAAGTTCAATTCCCCCGCGCTCCCGGCCGTCTCCGCCCAGCTGCGGGTCCCCGCGCTCGGCCGCTACCTCTCGGCCATGGGCAGGTCCAGTACGGCGCTCGGCTCGGCTCGGCTCGGCTCGGCTCGGCTCGGCTCGGCTCGGCCCGGCCCGGCTCGGTTCCCTGAGCCCCGCGCGCTCCGCCAGCCCCGTCCAGCGCGCCCCTCGCGGCCAATGGGAGGCGGCGGAGGGGGCGGTCCCCGCGCGCGCGGCTGAAGGCGCGAAGCGGCGCGCGGCTCCTCGCGCCGCGGCCCGGGGAGGGGCGGGGCCCGCGCCGTGAGGGAGCGCGAGGGGCGCTGAGGGCCGGGGGGCGCAGCCGCCGCTGTCAGCCGCGCCCGCCGGGAATTCCCACTCTGTCAAGGGCTGTCCCGCCCCCGGCTCCACCTCCGCCACTGGTGCCGTGGTACGAGGTAATATTAGACGTGCCTTCAGTTCCCAATTCATTTATGGGCCAGTCTGAGCCCGAGAGTCCAACCCTTCCCCTCAGAAAGATGTGTGGCCGCTGGCTTTCTGAGATGGTGCTGAAGTTTCAGATACACAGATCTCACTCTGCTGCTGAAAGGACAGCTTTGGCCTATGCTTAGACATCCCAACAGAAGGATCGAGTTCAAATTGATGAATTTTAAAAGGTGAGAACATTCTTAGGTTAGGCCTTTACAGTTTTATTTGGGATAGTCCTGAAATATATGCAGTAAACTACATTAATGCTGCTTCCCAGTGCAACATTATTCTCTAAGAGAAGCTTAATTATAATTGTATAGTTGCTTGTTGATATGATTAAATGCAGTCATAATGTGGTGTGATATTGAGATTACGTAAGTGCTTTTAGCACTTGCTAAACCTTTGTGCTGTAGCCTCTTTCATGCTGTCTATACATCTCCCACGCACCAGAAAATAAATATTTCAACAGAATAGGTTTATGAAGTACAAAATAGGCTTTAAATATCTTTTTGAAGTTATCTAAAATCCAACCAGTGTGAGGAATCTCTAGGGAGAAAGTTGGACACAAGTGTTCTGAAATCAGAGATTGTAAAAAATGTTTGCTGATAGATCTTCAAGTTGCATTCTCCAAGCATAACTGTGTAAATTCAGGAATCAATATTAAAACACTTCCACACACTGTTACATTTTATTTTGAAAAACTAATTCTGAAAATACAGCACAGTTCCATCAAGTAGGTGTGTTTTTCACATTCTATACCAGACTCAAGAATTCAGAAGACACTTTATGTTCTCTTCCTCTCAGGCATGAACATGCTGGGTTCTGCTTTATTCTGCCTTACAACTGCTTAACTTACCATGACACTTCTCAAATACATCCCTGGTAGTAGAATTAAGATGTAAAACTCAATTTAATAATCCCTAACAGTATTCACATGAAAAAGAACTGGCTTATTTGCTCACACAGCAAAACAATGTAGGGAAAAGAAAGGCACTTCAGTTTTCTAATACAGTGGATTTATCTCTACTGCAAGAACTTGAAAATGTAAAAGTTCACTGTGATATTGGCTAGCTTTCCTTTATGGGGAAAAAAGATCAGATGAAAAAGCATATTTGCTGTCATTTAATTAAGAATGACAATGTTGTGCATATTTACCTATTAGGGCAAATAGATCATTCCAGAAATATGTATTCTTCCTGGTTGCAACACACACAGATCACACAAGGACATGGGTTCAAAAATTTTAATAAAATATATCCAGATACATTTCATTCTCTGTCCACTGCTACACTGTAAATTTCAAAGAAATATGTATTTTTAAGAAACTGGGGAAAAAATTGAGCCACAGAAGTTGGTATTGAATATATAACTGAAAATCCAATTTGTTAAATTTGTCAAAATTAAGCAAATCAGTCTTACCATCCAGCACTTAACATCACCATTTGCCAATTCTTACAAGACACTAAAATATTTACAATAAATAAATAACTTACATGAAGTAAATGCTTTACAGTTTCCTGAATCAAGTGAGTAAAATCAAGAGTACCAATGCAAATCATGTATAAAATAATTCCTTCCAGAAAAGGAATCACAGGAGGAGGCCAACATGCAATAGTCCATTGCATACCATGACTTCAGGAACAAACAGTACATACACACCTACAGAGGCCAGTACAATCTTCATTTTCTTTTCTCTCTGAGGTTGCATGTGGTCCCTATGCCTAAATAAGTAATTGCAGCAGCATGCAGTGTTCTTTGGCACCGTGGTTTAGGGGAGGGAAAAACCTGTTTACACCAGCTAGTACCGGGATAGCACATACTCATAACATACTCAGCCTTGAGCACACCAAATCAAGAACATGCAGCTGCACAGAAAAGCTTTCTAAGATTAGGCCCCCACCACCTGCCACAAGGAGATCTTTTCTAGCACTCATCCCTGTCGATTTCCCCCCACTTTTATTTGTGTAGTACAGCATTTCTTAGAATACAATGTACACCAAAATCTCCAAATTGCAAGCTATCCAATACTGCTAAATACATCTTGCTGGTTGTAGCTGAAATGGCTGAAGATACCTTCCTGGCTAGCAATTTCTGTTCTTGCATACAGAAAACTCATACAGAACAAGAATAAAAGGCTGCTTGAAGTGTGCTCTGCCAAGCTCAGCTTCTACAGACCTGGCAAGGATCTGAATGCCAAAATCATTGCATTGTGTTGAATATCAGTTTATTCCATTTAATTTTTAAAGAACAGATGCCTAATTACTAGATTCAAAGGCAGCATAATCAGCAGCAGGTAACTCCTGGAATGGTGATAAAGCTAAATAACAGCTTGGAACCCATGTAAAACATGGGTGTCATCTCCAAAACTGTGTCATTCCTAAAATTCACCTAATGAAGCCTACAAGATCGAGTGCAAACAAAGTGTTTAGAGCTAGCTAATGTTTATGTGGATGTGTCACCCGGTTCTGACTCCAGGAAATCAACCACATTTTGGCAAATAAAGATGTCAGACAACAGCAGCTCCACAGTAACAGAAAGCTTTTTTTGTTAAACTTCAAGTCATTTATTCATCGCTATCATTTGAGGATTGATGGTGTAGTTTTACAGCAAAGTCTTCTCAAACAAAGAATCAGTTGAGGTGCAAGAATTGTTTCATAAGTTCATAGGTGGTGAAAGCCACGGCCTGGGAAGGAATACAGCGAATGTAATTCAAGGACAGCCCTCGGTACAGCCCCCTCCGTACGCCGTGCTGCTGGTACACGTACTTCAGTGTCTGCACCATGGTACTGCCAAAAGAAATCATCACTGGGTACACACATGCAGCAGCAAAATCATTTTCTTTACATATTTACTTGGGTTTTAAGAGATCCATGGAGAAAAAGCCAGGGCATTCCACACAGCAAAGCCACATATGACTAAAAAGCCACATATGACTAAAAACACAGCCTGTGCTTCTGCAAGAAATTTAAGCCCAAGGGCTGGGAATTGGAAAGAGGATGGTGCAGTCCCAGCTAAACAAGTGTTGGCCTGAAAACACCTGCCCTACAAGACATAGTACAGTATTTTCCACCAGAATGGCTCCACACATTCTCTTGCCTAACTGGCAGGAAAGAGCAGAGAAGCATAAATTCCTTTTACAAATAATAATCTGAGAATATAATATTTGACCTTATTAAAAGCAGAAATTGCACTGTATGTGCAAAGAGAACTTTCTTCACATACTTGTATTGAAACTAAGCAGACATGAAATGGAAAGCACTTAAAGTGCTTGGTGTTTCCATGCTATTGGAGACAGTGCTCTTGGAGAGCATCTTCCCTATGTTCCAAAGCTTCCAGACTTCCTGCCTGCTTTATCCTCTCATGCTCTAAAGACAGACAAAGCACAGCTCTCCATATGGTCACAACAAAATTGTTAAATGGGGAAGCCTCAGGTCTGTAAAAAGGAGTCCTCACAAATGCAAAAAGTAAAACCCCGAGAATAACAAACACAGTTTTATTTTAAAATCATCAGGAGTGGAGAATAACCAAGAAAAACAAAAAGGCTGGTGAGGAAAACAGAACAGAACCTTCACAGTTAAGCAACACTGAGGTTGTTTGTGAAAGGTCACTCGGGCTGCTCTTGTAGGATCCAAGCTTCCATGAAGGAGGTTCCCAGTGAATTGCACTGGGTTCAGACATACACAATTCCACAAGATTGAAACTAACCAAGAGAAAACTGTCCCAGAATATTCAATTAGATTGAGACAATTTGAAATTCAGAAAGTTTCTCAAAATGAAAGCTGATTTAATAACATTATGATTTTTAAGTTATTATGGTGCTTCCATTTCTACTGGAGGAACCTCAACAATGTGTGGGGCGTAGGAGGTTACTATAAGTGCAAAAAAGCTCAAATACAATTTTATTATGCAAAATCATCTTATGGAACAGATTCTGCACCATTAAATTACACTGAATGTTTCTACTTCATTTCAGTAGAAGCATTGGGTCTCTCTTTCAGAGAGCCTGCTGATATTAAAGGTAGCACAAGTTGCATTAAAATACAAAAACCTATTTTACCAGTGGAGATACAGGATTACTAACAAGGGTGCCATTGTTATTTCAGGTGATTTTTTAACCCCAGATTGACAGCGGTAGCTTTCGTCTGCAGGGAAACCTCTTTATTAAAAGAATGAAGAAATCCACAGCAGAGTAGTTCAGGGGCTGGGGGTGGCTGTTTTCTTATGGTAGTTGCTTTCTTTCCAAGATGAAAATTGAGAGCTGAACTCAGCTCAGACATGAAGAAGTCAGCGCAGATGAACAGCAAATACTCACAGGCACTTGTCAGAGTCCGGCAGAACCGCTCCTAACTGCATCCGCCTCCGAGTGACATCCAGGGGATACCTGCACAGGAGACATGCAAACTGCAGCTCAAGCACATCACTAACAGCTGCTGCAATGGTGCTGAAACAAGAAAACAAACAACTCCACGTGCAAGCTCCCACTCTCTTTTCACTGAGTCACGAATCCAGCTTAGATTCTCAACACAGCTGAAAGCTCTCCAAAAAGGGAGAATCCCCTTACACACCCAAAACCAGCAAACCAGAGCTCTTAATGCATTCCAGTTGGCACTAGTAAGGAAGATACAGGAAGTCAGATGAGAGTATAAAAGAGTAAAATGCTGAAGGGAGAAGACACCTGCATTGAAAATAAAATTAACAGTTTAGAGACTAAAAGGCAGTGATATTTACAATGCAGTGATGTAGGGAAAAATCCATGCTGTGTAAGTCCATTAAATTAACTTATTTTATGGACAAAATAAAATAGAACAAGGACAGGGTGAGAAAGGAAAAAACAAGCAAAGTAATAAAAATGCCAAATACAATATGGAAGACTTGTTTGGTTTTGGCTTTTTTTAAATCCTATGGTTTCACAGGTTACATAGATTTGAAAGTAAATTGGAATCATAAAGTTCTGCAAATTATGTTCAGGGTCAAAATTTTTTAGCTTTCCAAACAAGCTAAGAAACAAGATTGTTACTAAAAAAGATTCCAGTGGTTTTAGGAGATTAGCGTGGATTTGTTTAATTGACTCACTGGATAACTCTTAAAAGACCCTGAAGATTAAATAGGTATTTAGTAAGTGAAACAATAGGAAATACCCACATTTCAGTATTTGATGAATTAAAAAACCTTACTAATAATTAGGCTTGGATAAAGCTGTGTCAGAGCAAAGTTTCTTTCGAATGAACAGCTGCAGAGAGGAAAGCAGCCCCATCCCCAACTTACGATATGGTCTGAGCTATGGCTCCAGCTATGCCACCACACAGCAGGTTTACATGGGTTTTCAAAACTAACACCTCGGGGTTATCTAATGAAGGCCGTCCAAGCAAGGCAGGTGCTTGAGCAAGTCCAATGCTCTTTAAGGTACCAAAGGTAAAAAATGAAAAACCTAAAAGGAAATTTAATTTTATGTACTTTCATAAAAAAGCAAACTGTTTGTTGATGTATCATCATAAACAGAAAACTGCATTTACAAAATGAAACTATTTTCCAGTTCTTTTGGAAGTTTTTTCTTATGCAGAAAAACAGAGAAAATATTTTGAACTTCTGTCCAAATGGACCTGTGTTTATATATAATGCTACAGTACTTTAAATAAGCTAGACTGTGAGTTTTAAGTTACTGGATTGCTGTCAAGAATCTCCCCGTGCTGCTAAGAATTGCTCCTGAGATCCTTTTAAGTGAGGGACGTGTCTCAGCCTTTACAAACGAGGGTATTTGAGCCGGGCTGCTGTGCTCTGTTCCACAGGCGGGAGCGTTTACGGAAAAGCCGCCAGGAGATGGAGCCAAGGAGGCTCTGAGGCCGCATTTACAGAGCTGCCAAGGATCGGATGTGCCTGCGGGAGAGAAACAGCCTCCTTGTTGCCTTGGGGGAAACTGGGAAGTACAACACAACCACTGGTTTACCTTTCTCACTCTCAGCTCCAAATTGCAGAAAAGCCAGGCTTTGACTATTGAAGGCACTTCTTAAGGAGCATCATTGAAGGTGATTTGGACAGAGCTAATTAACTAGGTGCACAAATATATTAAACAAATTTAGAAGTGCACAGAACTGCTGAAGGACTGGCACGTTCTGGTTTTAACTTACCTGCATACGGTGCCATTCCCACCACAGTTGGCATCAGCCCTCTGTAGAATCCACTCAAACCACCTTCCTTTGAAAGAAAAACACAGCAGCATTTGTAGCAGGAAATAAAAGTGTCTTGAGTCACCCCATGACAGCAATCTGACTAGCACCAGCTACCCAAGGAGCTCATGTTCTGCTTCCTGTGCCTGCAGAACTGAAGGGACAACTGCCTGGCTCCAGAGGAGATCAATAAGTGAAAACCAACAGGAAAAATCTACACCCAGCATTATAACTGGAAACATTTATGCATTATACACAGCCCTCCTCCCCAAATCTTTTTGGTAACATCACTACTTTTCTTGGAAAGCAGCTTCTCTGCTCTTTCTGACCTCCCACGTACATGAGACGCAGCTACAGCTCAGCAGCCTAAGGCAAGAGCACAAATAACTTTTATCCAAATAACTTTTTACATTAAAAAATTCAAAGTGCACACAATGAAGTCAATTATTTCACACTAAGCCATTATGTTCAATGCAGTGCAACATCATTTAAGAGCATACTTTGCTTTTTCAGAACTGAAGATTAAAAGAAAAAATACCTTGGTGTAAATCATCTTGAATGCATGGATAATTCCCATGTACTTGTGTTCCCCTTTTACTTGGAACGCCAGGCGAACTCTAACCATATCAAGAGGGTAAGTACAAATCACTGCTGTAATACCTTTATTAAAAACAAAAACAAAACAAGCAAACAAAACTCACCTACACCTTATCTGATTCTAGGATTATTTTGAAAAGTAGAATTTCCTTTTCTGGCAGTGAATACAATAGCATATACAAACTGTTTTGTTACAGAAACACTTAAAATCACTTACAATCAGTAAACAGGAACACTAACTCCAGCAACACACAAAGGATTTGTTTGTACTTGGTGCTCACTGAAGCAGCACACCTAGGCCTGGATTTTCCAAGATTTATGGGCCTGACTCTTCACCTGAGCTTTGAAATCCATAGCTCCTAAGAACCAGGCTAGTTAAATACATCAGCTTCACTGGATTGCAACCATGAAACTTAATCCTACCATATTTTAAAAAAATTCAAACCACCAGATTTACATGTTTTATTCCAAACAGGTTCTGTCAGAATTTGGTGTCCTTACTGGGTATAGATACATGTATGTATCTACTCATCTGAAAATATGGAACATATTCTAATGCCACACTAAATATATTCTAATTACATCTAAACAGAGCCAGGCTCATACTGATGAGAAGTACTTAACTGTGTTGCATTACTGCATTTTAATAGCTCATGTTACATCAGCACTTCTATCTTAAAACTGAGCAGAAAAGCTTTCTGGACTTAAGATGCAAAATAAAAGGGAAAAAATCAAATCTTAGAACTAATCCAGTTAGGATTTGCTTCAAAACAGCTGAAATGCTGCCCAACTTGCAGTTTTGGAAGTGCAACTCCAGCACTTTCCTGTGCACTCCAGCACAGAAAACAACAATTCTAACACTTGCCTGAGTAACAAATTCTTTCCAGCTGCTAGGTATTGAGGCAAACCACTCCATGGCTGACAGTCTTTGGAAGGAATAGTGAAAACTGTTGACTAACAGCAGTGGTCATTTTCTGATGGCACACCACAGTCACCAAAAATAAACACAAAACCCCACCAAAGAACCAAAACTCAAACAAAACTTAAAAAAAAAAATCTGGGGAAAGGCAGAAAAGAAAGTAAAAACCTTTGTAATTGGCACTGTTTTCTAGAAACTGCTCTGATTTAGCCAAATGTAGCTTTTCAAAATTGGTCCTACAGAAGATAAGTACACTTCTGGTGGAAAGAAAATTGTCACTTGTTTTTGTCAAGAAAATGTCACTTCCTTTTAAGTTTTAATGGTTTCTTAATGACACCTCTTTTTGTAGGTGTATCATCTCCCCTCCTTTCCATAAGGCCAAGACAAATCCATAACAGGGGGAACAAAAAAAGCAAATACAAACCAACAACAAAATCCAAATGCAACGCAACCCCTGCAGACAAGCTCTGCTTAACTTTTATGCCTGGAGTTTAAAAAAAATGAAAAAACCCACTGCTCTGATAAGATGAATGATCTGAAAGTTATCAGGATTAGATTGTGAGATTAAAAAAAACACTGTAAGTGAGCTATCCAAAAATCTGACACTGGTCAACTCTCAGGTGGGAACCAAGTTTGTGGGATTCTGGATTATCCCATCAGTAATTCACTTTAGAAGACAAAACCACCTCTTTTGGAGATTTTGGAAAAGTCCTCTGAACAAAAAGCAGACATCTGCAGTTTATTTCTGAGGTTGTCTCACCCCCAGGATTCAAAAGTTGGAAGCTGCAAAACACTAAAGCAACTTTGAGACTGTTTCCACTGACTTACATGAAATGCAAGCCCCCAGTCTAGGGCCTTTCCCTAATGGATTCCCTGAGATGTCCAGAAATATCATCAAGAGATGAATTCAAGTAGTTTAAAAAAAATTAAGGGAGGAGTAAAGCACTTTTACAGAGCTTGAGAGTGCACAGGGAAGCCATCCCACTTCAGAAAACAGACTTTACTCCCTCTGCTCTTTCCAGTCCTGCACTGAAACCTCTCCAGACACTTCCTCTGAACAAAGGCTAGCAACAGACCAAGCAGGAGCTTAGGGAATGCACTCCTTAGTGAGCACACTCTGAAAACAGAACAATTTAAAAAAAACAACACAGATGAACGGTATGGAGAGTGAGGATTTAAATAGAAACGTCTTCATTTTTTTACTTAAAGTCTTCTAGCTATGAATTTTTGAAAAACAAATGAAAGAAGTAAAAAGGGGATTTGGGACATCAGCCACAATATATGCTGTCTTGTAGCAACTAGGAGAGGCATGTTCCTGCTTTACTGTTCACCCAAGGAAAATGTACACACAAGGGATCAGGATGGCTTTTGGGGCTCAAGAGAGACACTGTCCTTTCCAAGAGGAATGGCACCAGCTGTGGGACACAAAGTCATCGTGGTGAAGTCTACAAAATCACTCATGTCACCTCTGCTCCTTCAATGCTGCCTGAGGAGAAGTCAGACCACAGCACCTCAAGGCTCAGGCCCAGGCTTGAAAAAGCAAAGTCTATCCCCACCAATGAGAGCTAAGGCAGAAATCTCTGCTGGGGGAGGTGAAACAGGACAGATTCAAACCTGCACCAGCAGTTCAGAGACACATTCAGCACTTGGCACTGATCTGAAATAACCTCAACAGGGGAACGCAGCTCCTCCCTTCCAAGAGCCACTTCCTCCAAAGCAGCAGACTTCCAAACTCCAGTGCTGACTCAGGAGCCAGGAAAGGCCCTTCTCCACTTCCCACGTTGTCCTCAAGCACCTCTGACCACTCTTGGGGACAAGATGCTGGGTCACACACACTAAAGACACTGCCACTGAAGCACATTAGACTGTCCTTGATTCCCTTCCCAGGCTTTGGCAGCTAACAATGAGATTAGCTCCACAGGGATTCATCTGTCTCCCCATTTCCCTACTATCCCTCTGGTCTTAGTCATTTTCTTTCTTGGGAAATAAAAATAAAAAACTATCTGGAGCAAGAAAAAGCCACAAGTGGAACACATTTACATTGCAAATACAGCTGGTATGCAAGTTTTTATTATCTCTGTATCATGCTCTTTGTACTATATCAGGAGCTCCAGAGATCAAATTAAGCACTGCCAGGAGATTCAGAGGAATAAAGTTCAAAAAGTGATAACCACAAGACACAGCCTTGAACTGCAGATTTGCTCCTTAGCCAACGTAAAGATTAAATTATCCAAGTAGCATCTTCTGAACAAAACAAAGCTTCAGCAACGACATACACAGAAACTGCTGATGATAAAAAATATTTATCAGGTTAAAGAATGCCTAATTTATCAGTCCTAATATTTCTTTATGTCAAATTAATAATAATTCTGTCTCCTTCCATAGCACATCTGAAGAACTAGACCAGATTTTTTTAAAATGCTGACTGAAGTAGGCAACTGTTCATTACATAGTATTTAAAATGGAGACAGCCAACATCCTCCTAGATAGTGCTAGGTGAGTACTATTTTCAATCACTTTTAGTAAAAGTAAAAAGCTAAAAACAAAAACATACTTTCTGTATTAGTTTAATGGGACTTGAGTTTATTCTAGATAACATCTAGTCTTTTTTGGCTTTGTCATTTTGAAGTTAATCAAGTGCAAAAGAGGAAATTCACATTTCCATGTTTTGATTTGGATTTTTTTTATTGAAAACTTTAAAAAATTAATTTGTAAAATCATCCTGTGATGTTTTATTTAATGTTACTTGTTCATTTTTGTTGTTATTTGATAATTTTCTTTCCTAAACCTAACCAACCTCTGTGATTTCTCTTCTGCCCAGCTCTGTCTTTCCTTAAAAGAAGCTGTACCCTACTTATCTGTTAATGAAGTGTTACAGCTGAAATTTGAATCACACAAGACTCAGGAAATTCAGAGTTAGAGTTTCCACAGTAATTTTAACTGGTCTCCTTAAATATAAGCATTACAATAGGCTTTTATTTCCTCTCCCCCCACTACCCCCATCCTCACTGCCTTGTTTTCCCCCGTGGATATGCTTCTGATCCTGTTTATCACTTACAGAAGACACTGAAATGTTTGCCACCACTTGGAGCTGATTCTGTTGACCACCAGTCACGTTGGAAACATTGACAGAAACAAGATTGAAGTTGGGGGGCACAGAGAAGTGAAAGCAGACAGCTGCCTGGCTGGAGGCTGCAGCAGGGACACAAGGCTCAAGGAAACACAGGTTATCTATCTCCACTTGATCCTGCACCCCATGAAACTGGCAATGGCCCGGGCACCAACACGGGGCTTTGTGCAGGATCAGCTCCTTTGGTGTTGGTGTGGAAGAAACAGAAAAATATCCTCCATTGCAGCCAGCACAGGAGGAAAGCAAGAAATAGTACTGATTGCTTTCAAGTCTTCTCTGTTTTGTTTGCAAACCTAGAAAACTTCTGTACCAGATTTCAAACTCTCTGCTCTTCTTAGTGCCTCCTTCCTCCCCTCCATCTCCTTGACATACTTAAGATAAACCCTCTGCCTCTTATTATCTAAAGAATATCCCAAGAAGCAGATAATGCCACCTAGTAAACAAATACATGTGACACTATATAAATACTTGACTGCTGTGTTCATCTCACCCCCAAGTCAAGCTCAGTTCCTCACTTTCTGGACTCTAAAAGTGAAACTATTGAGTATGTGGTACTTAAACACACCAGCTAAAGCAGATGGTGCTTGCCAGATAGCACTGTACATTAATTTATTTCTGTTATTCTAACCACACAAACCAGATTTAACCAGTAAGGTGCTTACAACAATGCCAGATGCTATTAATTTATTTATGGGAAGAATTCCACCCCATCCAACACTGACAGATTAAGCTGATTATTCAGGGTTTTCACAGTGCCTCCCAGTCAGGTTCCCAGTCTCTGACAAAGCTCCTGAAAAAGCTAATAATAATAATAATAATAATAATAATAATAATAATAATAATCTTGGTGGGGGAGTATATTGTAAAATGTTCCCTAGAACAGTTAAAGCTAGGGAAAAGGAAAAAAGGAAGGAAAAAATAGCATCTATGGATCTAGGGGTTTTATTTGACTTTTCAGATAGAAAGCCAGCCAAGTTCTGGAACATACCTTAGCAAACAGGCCTTGTTAGTTTTTAGGACTCTTCTCACTGTTTAATTTCATTCTCTTTCCTCTGGTGCCACACAAAGTCTGAATATTTTAATGAGATCTTCCTAGTTTAACTGAAGGTAGCATTAAAAATCCCAGTATTTTTTCCAAAAGAAGCTAAATAGGAATACCTGTGACTATCTGAGGACTGTCACTACAGTACTTAGCCTCTCTTACAAAGGAAAAGCACACGAAGAATCACTTCAATTACAGCTCAGTCCACTATTACTCACCTTCCCCTGTTTTTTTCTTAGCTACTTTTGACTCAATGACTAGCAAGAGGAAAACAAATAAATAATCATACCATACAATGGAACTTTACTGATAGGTTTTTCTGCTGCTATTGCACTAAATAATAAATGAGAGATTTTAACATTCACAAATGTGATCTAAAGAGCATCATGAAAATCCTGCACTGGGCATGGAAAAGTGCAGACATTTCTGGCAAATCCAAAGAAACTTCTCATTTGAGAAGCCACAGTTCTCTCTATTTCTGTGGGCTTATATTCAACCTGGCAGCAGTGGCAAGGGGCTGATGAGCTCATTCCACCAGAACCTGCAACTTTATACTTCATACTGATCCCCCTGGTTTTTATACTTGTTAATAAAAGACTATTAAAAAACTGTGCTTCACAACATAGCGCAGAATTCACCGCTTGCACAAATATTCTTTAAAGAATACTCTTAGACAAACAGATTTCAATTAGGCAACCAATCAACCTAACCATTTCCTAGTATATTTACTTAATACAAATTTGCAGGAGTTTGACCCAACCCCACATCAAATCATCCTCTGAAGGAATATTACCTTTGAGCAAAAGGCATGTGTGAAACCCAAGTACAAAACCATACCTGCCATGGATCCAGCCATTAATCGATGCACATGCCCAGAAATCCCAAGCTGTTTCTTTATTACCTGCACAACGTGGAACATTGTCAGTAGTCAGATATCAGAAAAGACAGGAAAACACAGCACAAAGCTTATTAGCACATTAGTGCAAACTCTGCAGCAGTTCCCAAGAAGTTTACAATGCTATAAATTCAACTCAGAACGTTTCATTACTGTTAGATTTTTTAACACTGTTTCCAATGTTAAACACTGTTTCCACTGCTGCTGTTTCCAATTTCTTATTAAAAATATCAAAGTACTGAAATTCTACTGACAAAGCAAAACAGTAAGTTGAAAGTATTTGTACTGTTCACTTCAGAAACGAGATTAATTGTTTATTTAGTTATCATTAATATGTGTTAAACAAGGCAAACTTAGTATATAGAGAGCAAAGGACACTGAACAAAACTGAAAAGTAAGAAGAGTCAATTTTTCTTACATGCACATCATGTGAAATACTCCCATAAAGATTTTAACTGGATTAAAAGAAAAAAGAAAAAGGAAAGAAAAAAAAGGAGAAATAAAAAAGAAGAGAAAAAGGACAACATTTCAGAGTAAGTTAATTACAGTCTGGAAGGAAGTTAGAAATTACCTTCCAGGCTTTTTATCAAATAACTGAGACTTTCTGCTATAAAAACCATTTAGTATCTTCCCCCTTTTAGAATTATTTTTCTTTTACATATCCATGCAAAATATTGCAAAGGTTTCTGGTCAATTAATTGAGAAAAGAAAGTGCTATGCTGCTAACTGGGTTCTTGAAATTGCAGATTCATAAATCATTTCAATTACAAAGCATGGCATGCAGTCTTTTATTCCACACAACATAAAATATGTACAGATCAAGAGCATTCATGATTACAGCACAAAGAACAGAACCTACAAAACCCATCACAGCAACTTCTTTGTATCAGTCTTCTGAAATTTACTCTTAGGAAGGGAATCACAATTTCAATCCCATTGTCCTCAGTAAATATGGTACCATTTACTTGGCTGGGTACTAAATCTGACCTTTCAAACATGAAATTTCTCCTTGCTAATAGCAAAATGGTATTTTTTACTGCAAATAGAAACGTTTAAAATACATTCATGCCAACAACTGACCTCCACAAGATGTTGCAAAGATTTATTATGAAACAGTAAATGCAGGAAAACAGAAAAGAGTCGACAAATCTAGCAAAACCCTGAAATGAGCATTTTTGTCTTCAAGGTCATTTTTATCTACAGCCTGACATAATAATTTGTCAGGTCAAATGTAACAGTCACATCCAGCAGACTTTCACGTTTAGGTTCTTTTATCCATGAAGTAGTAGGAATCCCAACATAAATACAATAAAGTTGTTTCATTCTATATTTTTTCCTACATTATTCACAAAGGGCTCCCTCATAGCAATACAAATAGCAGTAGATTTTTAATTCACTTTTGTTTTCATTAAAGAAAGGGTATTATTCTCAACAATACAAACATTTAGAAATCAGTGTGAATTTCTTTTTCCTTAAGCAACATTGCAAAAGCTTCCCTGGTGCCCTGGTATTTTTAATGAGTAAATTCTGATAAAATTAAGCCACCTTAGAAAAGATGTGCAGCTAGTTAATAAGACACAGGAGTTTCAATGTTAGTTTCACTCACTCAACCAGTCTGTATTCATTGCAGACACGGGAAAAAGAAAGAAAAGGAAAACAATCAGTTCAGCTACCTTTTTATATTGGTCAAATGCCATAAACTGAATAGCACCATAGGGAAAGATCCTGATCATCATGGCCCCGTTTCCTTTATACAGCCCAAGGTACCCTTCCTTTTTGGGGACAGCACACAATGTAGAAAATACTCCTGCAGCAATACAAAAAAAGCAATTCAACACTCTGGGGAAGGAAAAAAAATCAAGGAAATGCTACTGTAAAGGAAGTAAGCATATAAAGCTAAAGCTGCATCATGTTACTCATGTAAAGTGGAAAATCCACTTTCACTGCCCAAACATTGCGGGAGGGGAGAGCCTTAAGGTGAAGTTTGATCAGCTTTCTCATCTCCCAGACTCAGTGAACCTCTGCACTCAGGCCCCAGCACCTGCCTGGACTGTGAGCAAGGCTCCTGCAGATGCCACTACCCATCCACAGCAGCCTAAGGGCAGCTACACAGGGGGAACTGGCTGACTTACAGTTCAGTCAACTCTGAATAAATAAAGAAAGAAAGAATGCTTTAAAAGCTAAAACCATGGCAAAATTATATGGCTACATGCTAAATTACAGATTAAATGCCACCACTAGGGAAATCAAATAAAATTGTTGAAGACTCTCATTACTTACAACTTAAACATCTCACACTCTTTATCTCAGAATTGTTGCAACAAGAAGCAATCCTACTTTTAATTGGTGGAAATAATGCAACATCACAGAGTTTGGGCAAAACCTATAGTTTTACTATATATGTATAGACTATAAGCTTATATAAAGTATATATATTAAATATATATATTATATATATTAAGTATATATATAAACTTAAACTATAGCTTTATATATATAAACTTAAATAGAGCTTATATATATAAACTTAAACCATAGCTTATATATATATAAACTATCAGCTATGCATAGTTACTATCAGATTCACTTTTCAGTTTGATTCTATAAGAGAATTAACTGTGATAATCAAACAGTTTTAAGTCATATGTATGCAACTGCTATATAAAAACTGAAAATGATATCTTGCTTTCAGGTAGGAAGAAAAGAATGGCTGACAAACTTTCATGTGAAGTTTAAACAAAAGTATCTATTAGTTTCTGGGATTCTAAGAATATGAATAGATTAGTGCACCTTTTCACTATATCATTGTATATTAAGATATAAATACATATTTAGTAGCAAATTTACTTTTAAGATGTCTTGCTTATTACCTGCCTCTGAACTTACTTATGCCAAGACCAGAAATGCTCTCTACTGTTTCTATTTCCTAGAACACAGCGAGACCCTCCAGCTCCACAATGCAAAGGTATAAAAACACACAGGGAGGACTTGGATGAACTGAGCCATGGTGTCTCTGCACTTACAGGTACCTCATCCACATAATTCTCCTTTTTTGCCTACATGTAACATGGATGCACATTCAAGTCAGACATAGTTCAAATAATCAGCATCGTATCTGACTCCCAAAATAGGGAAGAACAGAAGATTTTACTTGCCAACTATGGCACAGTACAAAGCAAATGGAAGATTTAAAATCCTACTCAAACCAATAATTTCACCCTTCAATTCTTAGACTTGAGTGTACACTTGTGTCTACACATGTGTTACTAAAACACATTGCTTGTGTTTCCCTTTTTGCCACAGTGAATAGATATATCTACTGAATTTTATGCTTTAGAGATGATTTATTTTTCCAACTTTTAAGAAACATTAGTGGCCAAGTTAATAAGTTCAGTTACATGCAAAATTAGCCAAGTCAAAATATTTTTTTTCCCTGAAAATTACAACACTTAAATTTTGGAGCAAAAGTTATGCCATATTTCAGTAACATCTGACATAAATGGCTCAAATACTCTGCACAAGAGGGCACTGTTAGAGCCCGCAGAGAACAGTTGTGGACACGTGAGTTTGCTCTCACCATGATGCAACACAGATGCTGAAGACAGGTCACCTGCACCTTCCAGCAGGCACAAACCCTCTGCTCTCTCCACTTCCCAGCAGCCAGGCCTGTCTGAGCCCTGGGAACCCCTGCAGTACAGCTCTCACCAAAATCATCCAAGCTTTGAAGCTGTGACTGCCAATCTCCTGCTGCCTTCTGTAAACAGAAGATCAAGCCTAGCTCTTACATGCCTTATTGAGGATTATTCTGACATCTCAGTCTCTAACACATTGATTGATACCACAGCTTACACATAGCTTTGTTTCTCTTCTCAAACAGCAACAAAACACGGCACACAGACTGACCAGACACATACAACCTCCTGTCTGATGAGCACCTTTATCATCAGCCTCATCACTGAGTAAATTAACACACCCAAACCACACACACTGCATTTAAAACCAAAAATTAGCAGCCATCTTACCTAGATGCTTGTAATGGTGGTTATGAGCTTGCAGCAAAATCTTTACTCGATCTAGCGGTGCAGTAGTTGTTTTGGCACAACATCCTGCAACACCTTTCCAAGAGAGAAACAGAAGAGTGACAGGATGAAAAAAGTTCTTTAGATCAGCAGTTAAATAAGGAATTTTTCTAATGTAGATAATCAGGAACTGGAAAAAGCCCCAATGACAAGTAAACAGCTTCCATTAGATGCTACAAAGCCCCTAAAGCCTTAGCAAAACATTTAAGCTACTTTTCCTGTTTACAAAAACCCAAGCCACTGTCCGTCTCAGCTGCTAAGGTCACTGCAGGAGGAACTTTCCTGAAAGTTACTCAAGAGTTTTCCATCCTATTTCCTCCTTCCCTTTACGGGAAACAGCCCTTGCCAGTGTTCCCAAGGAGGTGGGCTACGTGTCTGCCGTGTACCCTGTGCTACTTCAGAGAGTGAGATCCAACAGAGAGTGCGGCATGATGGAAAAACTGTAAATAAACACAACCTTTTCCTACCTCCAGCAAATCAGTCACCTGAGACAACACCTTACAGAACAAACAGGCTTTTTCTCTATAAGGTCATTAATGTGGCATTGTGTTTGCCAGGCTGTCTCGCCCCTTCACACCGCCTTCATCTTCTCAACAGCAGCCTCAGCAGTGTGAGGACAGGGATAATCCGCCCTCCCCGAGCACCCTAACGAGGCTCCGGGCTCATTTCACTGCCGGCTGGCCGGGGCTCCTCGCTGGTTCTGACACACGTGCGAGTCCCTGGCGTGCACCGCCACCGCCTCAGTCCATAGGGGGAAAAGGCAAAGCGAGCTCCCCGCTTGCCCAGGGGACGAGACCCAGCGGCGGTTCCACCGGGGACAGCGACACCTCGTCCCCGCCCGGGGCACCCACCTCCGGCGATGAAGGAGCGCAGCCAGTAGAAGTCTCGGCGCGCCGCGGCCGGGGGCAGCGCGGCTCCGGGCCCCGCCGCCGCCGGGGAAGCCATGGGGCAGGGCCGGGCCGGGCCGGGCCGGCTCCCTCAGGCGGCGGGCGGCGCTCGGGGCAGCGCGGAGCCCCCGCCGCGCCGCAGGGGCGGAGCTCGGCCCGGCCCCGCCGAGCCGCGGCCGGGCCACGCCGCGGCGCCTGCGGATCGCGTCAGCCGGGCCGGGCCGGGCCGGGCCGCCCCTCCGCGGTGAGCCGGGGAAAGGCCGGGACAGCCCCGCCGGAGCCGCTGCAGCAGCCCCTTCGCACCCTCTGCCTGCTCCGCGGCACGCCGCGGCGTGGAACCCTTTAGTTAGTGCCCCGGGGATCGCTTGCTGCTCCTAAGAACAGCCATCCGCCCATTTCGCCAACAAATACGTATATTTACACCTATGGGCGCACATAACCAAAACCTAAAGAGCTCTAATTAGACTGTACTGTAAAATACATCGACTTCTTTTTAGCCATTTAAATGGCTACTTAAACTTTGGGCTAGAACCTGAATAGTTCTTTTGTCTACAATTATGGTTTTATATCCAGAAAAAAATATTCAGTGTAATTATTTACATGGAAGTTTCAAAATGCATCAGAAGGGGAAACAGTGAAAAAAGAAAAATCAGCAGTTTTAGAATCAGAAAGGTCAAACATTATGATTCCACAGCCGTCAACATTTTGGACAATTTTTTAGATTTTCTGCAATGTCTCTGTTGATTACAGTGTATAAGGCTTTCCTTTATAATAATAAATACCAGGAGGTATTTGACTTTTTGTCTTCAGCTCCTGAAGAAAAAACTCACAAGTGACTCTCTGAATGCTGGTGCATGGAGCAAGGACAGAGCACACACCTGGTGACAGCTGGTGAGAAAGCTCATGCTGTCAGCGTTTCCATTATTTTTCTGCAGTTACTCACCTACTCCTTATATACTTTTTGCCCCGTACATCTTGACCTTGTATTTAAAGTATTTCACATATCAATATGTCTTTTTAAAAAGTTGGTCTTCTAACACAAAGAAACCAATCAAACAGATCTCAATGCTTGCACGAGTAAAAGGAATCACTTTCCAAAAAGAATTGCCAGAATATTTTTGCTTCCTGCTTGTGTCAGATTGCCTTCAAGAAAAATTACTCATTTTTCCTTTAATAGATTATATTCCTTAAAATTAAGCATGTGTCAGAAACAAAAAAACTTTTTGCTCTATTTGGTGACTGAGTCATTTATATATGTGAGAAATGGCTGTTACAATATTCATTCTTTCCCACAACTGAAAAAAGAATAGATTTCTTCTACAAACCATTAAATAAGACCTTTACAGCAGAAAACCCTCAAGCCTTTTTACCTTTTGTAATAAACCTGCAAAATTAATTTTTTTTATTGAAGTCACTTTTTGTAAGTCTCTAACAGAAAGCCAACTATTCTGTGAGTTACTGAAGCAGGTTTTTCAAGTCACTGTTGATGCCATTTTCACCACCCAATTTGTATTCTTTTGGGTTTCTGCTCAGGAAAAGCCTCCTCCCACCACAGCAGCCATACCGTGTTAACAGCTCCAGCTGTAGGAGCCTAATTTACTGATTTCACACAGAAAAGCATTGCAACTGCACTAACAGCTGAAAGTCATCAAGTTTCTAGAGTTTCACCAGAGACTAGAAAAATCAATAATCACAAAGATGGGCTGTCACTTCTCTTAGCTACAGGCAGAATATTTCAAGAAGATACTGTGTCAGCCCTCATAATTTAGGGAAGCAGTAAAGAATTTGCATTGCAAAACTAAACAGAACATCTTGCATAGATATACTAACACACAAAGGAATTCAGCAATGAGCTTTATGTGCCTAGCTTTGTTGGGTTTTTTTAAAATACTTACTGGTATAAAGTGCTTTCAAGGCCTGTTTTCTTTATTAGAGACTGTAGTAGTTTGTTTGCACCTTTAAATCTTAACATCCTCCCAGTTGTCACTTCATCTTTTTACCTCAAAATGTTTACACTTTTTACAGAATTTCTCTGGTGGCATCTCTTTTATGATGCATTCTTAAAAGTCATCAGAAATTTTAATGTCATTTGGGTTACACTCATGTGTGACACTATGGCATCCTCCCTCGGTAAATTAACAATCAGCAGGGGAAGACATTAAAATTACAATACTCAGGAGCAGAACTACAAATTTAAAAAAAATAAATCAAGCAGGTAGGTAGTTTTATCAATTGTAATTTGTTCCTGATTTTTCTGTTGCTAAAGATGCTTGGTTTTCTAAACACATTTTAAATACATTTCAATTAAAATACACTATTAAGGTTCTAGTTAGGCAAGCTGTCTTCATAGTCATGGTTGCCAAAAAGATTATTTTCAGTGCTCTTAAAATGCTGGTGTACACCAAGCCCTATTTTGGGATATCTGTACACGTTACCATCAGGTATCATACCTCTGTAAGCTTTTTAAGTCTTTACTAATTAGTGATCTGATGTAATAACTATCTAGTTGCCTGTTCACCTGCCCCACACCATTTCTACAGACATCAGGAGTACATAACTTTCCCCACATGATAATCATTCTTCTTCTGCCACAAAAATCACAGCTTGCAGATTATAAGCCTAGCAAACCTCAGTTCCTCAGGACTGTGCTGTCCTGCACTCTCTTGACCTCTGTCAGCAAGTAGCTGAAGTGCTTCTTCCAGAGGGGAGGTGAGCAAGGAGCCAAACAGGAGCACAGCACAGGAGGTGCAGCAGGACTCACTGACAGGGCACAGTCCTGCAGCAGGACAGACAGAGCTGGGGGCTGGGAACAGCCACAGGGACAGCACAGAGCAGCTCCATGGCACAGCCACAGAGGCAAAAAAGGAACAGAAGACCCAAAGCTAAGCTAGAGGCAAGCCTGAGGGTCACCTAGAAACCAAACCCACACAACAAACAAGCCCAGAACCAACAGAGAAGCACACCTACACCAGAGCTTAGATAGGAAGCAATTACCTGGCCAGGCCTGAGCTTTAATGGAGTTCAGGGCCCATGAACCAGGTGTGTGGGTGGAGGCCCCAGGTGAGGCTGGTCAGGGCCAGGAAGCCTTGTTGACACCCTCAGGACCCTGACAAACCCAGTCAGTGAAGTTTTAACAAACAGAAATATTTGACTAATCAGGTACTGAGTCTGCAAATACAGTGGTGCCAAATTCCTCTGGCTAAGCAGGTCCCTTCCTTTCTTTCAGGAGCCAGGAGAGGTGTGCCCTGTGTGATCCCTGTACCACATGGCTTACTGCAAAAGTGCAGCACACTCGAAGCATCCAAAACTCTTGGGTCTGTGCATGCACAATTCACCATGGCTTGCCAGATGTAGTGTTTACCAGTAAGGTACTGCACAATCATTCTGCTGCCATGCTTTTTATTACTCATGCAAATCATGCACTGAAGTAAGGGCCAAGATTTCCAATGGAAATAGACACTGGCAGCAAACTGCTGTCCACTGCAGTTCAGGAACATGTGTCAGGAAATATTTAGAATAAATGCAGTGGGCCTGTATCATGGGTATCAGAAGATGAAATCATAGTCCCTTCTGGTTTTATTTCACATAAAATGGTGATAACACTTAAAGTATCTGTGTTCTGTGTGCCTACAAATGTTAACCTGTTTTCAGTGCCAATCAGGCAGGTAGATACTATCTACAGAACCAGGGCCAAGAAAGACTAAATGAGGAAGTGGTTGCAAAACCACAATTAGAATTCAAGAGTTTCTGCATTAAACTGATGTTGTTTGAGACTTCACTCTTTCAGACAGTGCCAACTAACAATGCTGTGGGTGCTTTATCTGATTATCCGTATTACAAATCCAAAAGCATTGACAGTGTTTGCCCTGTGTTCACCTGCATTCACAGGCACAGCACCCCACACCAGTGTGGCACACAGGTGGTCACATTTGGGCTGTGAGCAGGCTGGGCACTTTGTCATGCTGGACTCCCAAGCTAAATAAATGTGAGGCAGGCTTTGATAGAAAGTGGAAGCTGTAATCTGTGTTTTGTAATCTCGCAAGCAAACAACTCTAATGTTTCAGTATCATCTTTCCACTACAAGGGAAGCAGGGCTAGCTAAGATAGGCCTGGTTAGATCAAATCTGTCCCTTAAAAAGCAGTTTAGGTGTCTTTGCAGTGTAATTCTCAGAGCTTTTGGTTTGTGAAGAGCTAAAGTTCAGCATCAATCCAACCTTTTTTACCTTGGACTGATGCTGTGCCTGTTGCAGAGGTCTGATGCAGATGACTCTGCAGGACTAATTCAGGCACACCTGGATAGTTCTGCTTCTAGGGTCAAGGCCCTGAGGGCAATAATAGGTCTTAATGGACCTGACCAACTGCATCTGGAGTCTCCACCTGTCCTTTGCCCATGGGCCCTGGAGCTCTATTTAAGCTCCACCCTGGCTGAGGAATCAGTTTTGGTTATTTAGAGCCTTAGTTTGGGCTTGGCCTCTATAGTCTGCATGGATTCTGTTCAGTATTCACTTGGGTTGTGTGTATTTTTCCTTACTCTATGGGTCTCCAGACCAGTGGCTTGGGTTCTTGGTCAAACTTCAGACCTACCTCATCTTCTGGAAGCTGTTTTATTACCTGGCCTTGTGCCTGACTGCAGATGGTGTCCCTGGGCCTGTTCTGTTTACCCTGTATGTGTACAATGGGTGAGGTCCTTGTCCTGTTGGCTGTTGTGTGGGGCTCCCTGTCTCTCAGTGAGCAGCTGCCCCTCATGGCTCCCTCATGTTTACCACAGACTTGAATTTTGCCAGAGCTGCCTGCAATGCAGAGCTACTTACAGGTTTGTGCACTTTATTACTTCATCCCATGCTGTTCAGTTTTATTCATTCTATAGGTGGGCATTGACTTGTATTTTATTCTGGAGAATAGCACTGGGAGAGGAGCACTGTGTCAGACCAAAGGCCCACCAGCTTAAAACCTCACCCAGAAAAACAGCCAGTAGCATATTCACAGGGAAGGAGGCTTGGGTGGCATCCAGGGCCCTCAGTGCACTCTTTCAGCTTCAAGTAACATTTAGTTAAAATTGCACTTCTGTGTTGTGTGGTTTTGGTTTAACTTTCTTCCGTTATTTTTGCTTTAAAGAAAGAAACTCCCTAAAGTGTTTTGCCTCTTCTGTGTGCTGTAGTAAGGAGTTCTGTGGTTTGAAAACATGTTGTATGAAGTTGCTGTCTATGTTCTGATTATGTGTTTGATCTATTGCCTTGATATCCTCGACTTTATCTTTAGAGAAAGAGTTCATTGCTTCTCTAAACACACATTGAGTGAATGAGTATCTCTCTCTGATATTACTTTCCATGCTGGTTTTGGTTTTTAGTATATTGGTTGGAATTTAATCCAGATTGCTGCCTTTCTAGGGTGGAAATAGTGGTGCATTTAGCTGCTCCATGTGCCTTTAGGTACAATTGCTATGTTCTGATGTGTCTTTCAAGTTTCCCTTTGTCCCTTTTAAGCCAACCAGACCTGCACATTATATTTGAGATATAAGTGCACAAGAGATCTGGGCTAAATAATGATGGTGTAGGGATGCTTCCTGTTCACTTCTCCCCTTCTTTTGTACTGATCCCTGACACTTGAGCACACAAAACAGCTTCACTGCAGCACCTTCACAGTACCAGGGTCTCTGTTTTGAATGGTAGGAGTTAAGTCAGAAGCTGTGATTTCCATGTGCCTCACTTTGCATTTTAGTGGAAGGATTTCATCTGCTGTTTTATTGCCCAGACAGTCATTACTGTGGGATCTTTTTCCCAACATCTCAACTCAGCTTGTCTTGCCAGGCTGAGTATCTTACTGTTGCCAGAAAAGATTGTGACCTGGTGCTACTTGCTTCCCAGGATGGAAGACCTCAGACCATGAGCACATAGGTCTGTAGGTGAAAATGAACAATTATTAGTTCTTGTTTGTTTCCTAGCCCTTAGCATGTTTTTAATGGAGCTGTGATTGTGCATGTTGATGCTTGGGTGCTCCTGTTAACCTGTTTATTCTAAATAAACCTTAGCCCTCATTGTTTGTTGCTTTCCCTCAAGTTACTAATTTTTTACTCTGCATTTTATTCAAGCCCATAACCTCTAACTCATTGCCATCACCCCAAGAAACATACTCTGATTCTGTGGGATTTTATCATCGAGTTCCAGTTCCTTCAACTTCTGCTGTGTGCAGCAGTTTATTAAAAATTAAAAAATAGTTATTTTACCTCTCAAATCACCTGTGATTTTATCTTACAAAAATAGCTTGTGCTACCTTATATTTTAGCAGGACAAGTCTTTGAAAGACTTGGATATAAGTCTTGATATCCAGCCCTGAGGAAGAGATGGAATGGTTACACCCAGCAAAGAGAACTTGTGCATTGCTAAAATTCCCTGCCACTGAGGGCAACTGTTGAAAATTCAGGTGTTTGTGGTGTAAGTTTCACCTTGTTTCAACTGAAGTGTGTGTGAGCTTAGCTAAGATTCCCAGACTGTATTTCTCTCTTGATGCAAGGAAGTGTATGCAGGTAGGAAGAGGATGGAGGTGCAAATTGGTGATAGGCTGCCAACCCACTATCACTGAAGAGCAGCAGTGACAAGGAGTGTGCAGATCTGTGCCTCTTCTCCTTTATCACATGGCACTTAAACCAGCAAAACGTTGGCACCTAAAGCATCTCTAGGAATGATGGATGTGGAGAGTGCTGCTCACTTGTGTGCAGCAGAAAAGCCTCTCTGCAGGCTCACATCTGACTGGGCTGGCTCACACTTGAAGTGTTTTATATTGCAACAGCTACAGACTTAATAATAATGAAGCCTTTCTAAAAAAGTACTGCTCGGGTATATTGTTTCACAGATCCTATTTCCAACATCTGTTTTTCAGTCTGAAGAGATGTTAGATTTGGTGGCCTGCTTTTCACAAAAGGCTCTGGTGATAATGAGGGGTGGAAGAAGTCGGTCAGTGGACTGACTGTTCCTCTTACCATAACATTTTACTCGCCCGTTTCCCTCTGGGAAGGAGCAGCAAATATCGTCAGTGGCTCTTAATGAATGAGGTGGGGGATGGGGAAAGAGCAAGGCTCATTATGTTTTACCTCCTTGCTGGAGGGAGAGGGCGGCTCAGCAGATCTTCCTTCTCAGCCAGCAGCTTCCCCATGTTTCTGGGAGTGTTTTTTTCCACGCGTGGGATGGCCGGGCCCTGCTGGACGCTGGTGTTCGAGGGTCCTCCTGGACGGCACATGTAAGGGGAAAGGGGTTTGTCCCCCGGGGAGCCCCTCGCCTGTCACGGCTGGCCCGGCTTTCCCTCTCCCAGGCTAAAGAGAAAAGGGTGATTTTATAGAGTGCCACCACCGCGGCTGGCCGGGGGGTATGCGGCATCAAACCACAGCCTCCGCAAGTAACGGGATCATTTACCTTTTCTCTTATTGCCGTCATTTAATGTTGTTGTTGTTAGATAACCCCCGGCGTTACCAGCCTGGCAAAACGACGGCGGCTCTCGTGGGCAGCCGTGGGGGCACCGCCGCCCCTCTCGCTGTCCCCGGGGCCGCTCCGGGTCACCCGGGGCCGCGGGTGGGCTGTGGGGGGCGGCGAATCCCGCTCCGGCCGCGGGGATCCAGGGCGCGTTTTGCCGCCTGCCGGGAGGGCTCGGTGCGGCGAGCGCCCCGCCGGGCCGCCCCCTCCCCGCTCCCTCCCGGAGGGTCCGGCCAGGGGCGCCGCCGCCGGAGCACGGAGCACGTTTCGCGGCCCGGGGCTCCTCTCCGCGCCTGGGCTCCTCACGCCATGGGAGCCGCCCGCCCGCGGGGGCCCGGGCCGTGACCCGCGCCCCGCTCCGAGCCATGCCGGCATCGCCCCTTGCCGAGAGCTGCGGGCTGGCCGCGCCGCAGCCCTGGTACGTGTGCGGGACGGCTCCCGGGGCTGCTGCGGGCGGGAGGGGGGAACGGCGGGACCTCTGCTCTCGGAACCCCACCTTTTTTTTTCCCCTTTTTTTTTTTGATCCCTCTGCTTTTCCACTCCCCTCTCTCTTATCCCCTTGGCTAGTTGCAAAGTTGAGCTTCAGTAGAGTGGGGAGGGGGAGGTAGAGGCACCGCCGTGGCCAGGCTCGGAGCCCCGCGGCTCGGGCCGTTCCGAGCCGAGGAGGAAGGCAGGCTGGGGGTTATTCAAATGCAAAACGGAGTGTGTTGGCCGAAAAAAACGAAGGAGTCCGGTCTCCCTGGCTGTGCTGGAGCTGCAGCAGCCAGAGCCTGCCTGGAAAAACCCGCCAGGCAAGAGAAACTGCCTGCAGCCTGCGTGGAGGACAGGGAACAATTAAAAGGGACCCTGCCCGGCCATAGGGCCCCCGGCCAGCCGGAAAAGCCCCGCAGCCCACTCCCGGCGAGCGAGGGCTGTGCAGCATCACCCTGCGGAGCTGCCGCTGCTGTGCGGGGCTGGGGCAGCGTCCCCGCTGGTGCCTCCCCGCCTGTGCCACGGGAGAAGCCGGGCGCGTCCGGATGGGCGCTGCGGGTCCCCAGCGCCGCCGCTGGGCTCGGCCCCATTGTTTGCAGCCCCGGGGAGGGCTCCCGGCGTTGGGGAGGCTCGTCCAGCGGTGGGGCCGGGCCACGTGGAGCCACTGCCTCCCCCCAGGAGGGCCCTGCCTGCCCCTTCCTCCCTCGGGGTCCGCCCGCCTGCGCCAGAGGAGCCGGAGCCCTGCAGGGCTGTAGCCCCCGGGGCGCTGAGGGCTTGTCCAGCTGCTCCTGGAGCCGGGGGACAAGAGCTGCTGCTCTTATGGCAGCTGGAGGCTTGGTGCTTGCGGGAATGCTCCCTGGCGTGCCCGTGAGAGAACCAGGGGAGAAGGATGAGGTTCGCCGAATGCGTGAGGAGAAAGGAGGCGGCGGCCTGGCCTGCTGGGAGGCAGGAGCAGCTAACCTTGCCCAGGTATGGCTGCTGGGAGGCAGGGGCAGCTAACCTTGCCCAGGTACGGCTGCTGGGCCCGGGCAGGAGCAGGGAACAGCCGGCGCTTGTCCCGGACCAGGCGCAGCAGCAGTCAAAGGAGACGCGCCAGTTGTGTGCCCAGCCTGTCCTGCACTCCGCCAGCCTATCCTGCTGCACCCCAAAGATATTTAAAGGGCAACGGAGTCCGCATCTCTTGTATGTCGGCCTAGGCAGCAGCCAGGCAGCGTGGTGAGATTGCTACTCCTTTAAGGAGGAGAGGGGAATGTGGAGCAGGGCGTGAGCGCACCGATGTCAGCGCAGTGAGGCGGTGGGACTCGGCTCCTGTAAACAAGCTGGCCAGGGTGGCTGCACCGGCGTGCTTCTGGCTAAAGAGCTCTTCTTCTAGAAATTATAGTGCAATAATGGCAGAATGGACAAAGATCGCAGCGTTAGGTATTTAAACATGGCTGAGTGGATTTCTAAGGCAGAGGTGTCAAGACAATGGAAAAACCTGTGAAAACAATAATAATAGTAATATTTCAAGTAATAATAGGTCTCCCCAGCTGTGCTCAGTGACTTTTGAGCTATTCTTGTGGAAAGGCAGAACGCTATTCTGTGGTGTAATTACCCTGTTTTTGTTATGTCAGTCAAGGCGAATTAGGAAAACAGATTGAATTGGGAAAATTTAGCATTTAGCGTTGGTCTGGGCAGGTAGCCTGGTCGACCCTAACTGTAAAGGAGGAGAAAGCTGGTTTGTGCTTTTCTGAAGTTGCACAAGGTGGTCGCTCTCGGGATGAGGGTCAGTCCCTCAAGATAAGACTTTGTTGTGCTTGGGGGAGACAAGGGCAGACTGGGTTGTGCAAAGCAGGTAATGGGAAAGAGTTCAAGGTGAGATGTACCAAGGAACTTTGATATTCACAGTTTCTGTAAGACCTAATTCTTCACTGTGTACTAATTAAAAATCTGCACTAATGGTGTTTTATTATGACTGGCGTGGTACCCGTGGTTGTTAAAGCTGGCCTAAGCACTTCCATCCTGCTTTCTGTTTTCAGATACTTAAAATTTCAAAACACCTTTCAGGCTGAAATTTTCCAGGCTTAATCTTTGCCTGAAGGTTCTTCCCTCCACCTCCCCCTTCTTCTAGCGAGTTTGAGATAAGGTGATTCAGTTAATGGTGGTGGGGGTTTTTTGTGGGTTTTCTTGTTTTTAAGAAAAGGCAAACCC
The DNA here is from genome assembly GCF_037042795.1 of Molothrus aeneus. NCBI lineage: Eukaryota > Metazoa > Chordata > Aves > Passeriformes > Icteridae > Molothrus > Molothrus aeneus. The sequence goes on from NC_089653.1 coordinate 1,516,489, forward strand.
CCTGAAGAATGTAGTCGTATTATCAAAAAGAAATGAAGTGCTTTAAACAGCAAAAATGCAGAATTAGAGAGGGATATGATGAGCTAGGGTGTTTTGTTTGGTTTGCTTGCTTTTTTGTATTCAGATGTATCTGGAGTGTTCTTGGAGTGTTCTGGTGGATGGGTTTTTCTTTGATGAGCCTTTAGAAATTACTTGGTATATTTTTACATTTAGCATTCCCCCTGTGAAGATCAGTGCTTGGCTGACTGCACATAGGTTAAAGTAAGCCCATGCTCCTGCCTGGCTGAAGGGAGGATAATGCACATGTGGTGTGAGTCTTCACAGTTGATTTTTGGTTCAAGTTGTTTGTCTGAGGCTTAATCTGGTTTGTGGTTTAGGCATGTGTGGTTCCTTGCCACAGTTCTATTTTTTTGTTTTGTTTTTTCCCCTAATTGTTCTAATAGAGCTTTCTCCAAACTGGGAGGAGGTTTTTTGTGGTATCTTTTTATCTGTGTGACTCACTGTGTAGGCTCCAAGGTGCATGAAGGCATTGCACAATGCTGACCATGGCCATCTCCTGCTGGATTCGTGGTGTGCCTATTTCACAGCAGCCTGCAGCTCCTTGTGCAGTGGAGTGGCAGCTCTGCCTCACCCTCCCAACACAGGGCTGGCCTTCTGGGGCCAGCAAGGACAGAAATTTAGGATGAAGGCCTTGGTGCTTGTTCTGCTCAGCACCATCCTGTGTTGCTGATGAGTGAGTAGAGGACTGTGCTTTATGTGCCTTTGTCTGTGAGACTGAGGGGGCATCCTGCAGTGCCTGTCCCACATTCCTGTGCTACTGGAAAGTGTTACCTTGAGCCAGTTTAATATATGGGGATGAAATATGTCCAGCTGCTGAAGAATGGCATAGTCCTGTAACACAGAGCAGAAAAGCTCTGTGGAGGAGAATGGAGTGAGGAGGCCTCTATGTGTGAACTTACTCATGGTACTGAGATGGCAGATGAGAAATTTTGGTTTTATTTCTTACCCAAAGCCAAATGTGTATTCAAGGATTAAAGTAGGGGGAAAGGGAAAATTGAAGCTGATTCTCCCCTCCTAACCCATTTCCCTTCTTTTCATATACAAAGTGTTCTACAGAGCAATGAGTGGATGCAGGGAACTAGGCCAAATTGGAAAGCAGGCTGGCTTTGGTGCAGCTGGGAAGAATATGCAGATGATGGGACATGTTTTGCACCTGAGGGTCAGATGTTTTTAAGGTCTGTCTCCTTTGGTGTCTCTTGCATCTTTCTCTAGAGCATTTGCTGCCAGAAGATGAGGTGTTTTTGACTTCTAAATTGTGCATCTGAGCTTGCATGTCAGCTTAGGCACATTGTGGCCCTTACTGCTTGGGACCTGCATATTATTGAGTGGCTCTTATGAAAACCTCCAGACCTGTTTCTCCTAAGGGCACATCTCAAGGGACTTTTTAAAGATACCTAAACACTGAAACAAAATGTACTTAAGTACATCTGACTGTAGTGAAACCAGGTGACTAGCGAGGCTAGTGACTGCTAGCTGTGTCATTTTTTCCCTATACTGCTCTGTTTGTTCAGAGGTCACTTGCCATTTTTCACAACACCATAAAAAAACTGCCATCGTTTTTTATGAGAACACTTCTAATATCTTTCTTTTTCCCCTGCCATCTTCCAACAAGAATCAAGTTATGTAACAGAATCTTGATTGACACAGTCTCTAGAATGAAAATTTGCTTTTTTTTACCCATTTGTGTAAAGTGAAACATTGTGGGTAGGTTTGGCTTGTTCGTTTTGGTTTTGTTTTTTCTGGAGGCATTCTGACAGTATAGGGTTAAATTTCTTAATTACTTTGTAGGTAGAGTTCTCATTATAATAGTTTGGAATTTTGAGAGGAGACAGGACTAAAAGCTTTAGCCTTTGATTAGCTTTTCTAGCAGTATTTGTTGAGGATTATAGCAGTCAGTAGAATTGTTCCAGATTTATTACCTCAAATGAGCAAAACTTAAGCAACTGGCATTAAACCCAGCTTTCAGCTTTGCACATGGATTAGGAGAGATAAGTTGTCTCAAGAAACAGCTTCAGGATGCACTGCTATTATCTAGGGCAGTTCCCTGCAAAACCTCCTGTCACCCATTGCCCCTTTTACATCCTAGGGACGCCTGTGCTCCCCTGCCAGGGAAGGCATGGCAGGTCTCACCTGGTTGGGCTTTCGGAAGAAAGCATGGAATAAGTTTCTTTCTCTCCAGGATGATAGAAAACTGACAAGTTATTATATTGCCCTGTGAGGTTTATGTTTTATAGTCCTGTTGAGTCCATGTAGATGTTTTGGAAATAGAATGAATTCCTTGTTGTGAAATATGACCAATGTGGTAAAGCCATTTGTTGTCTTTTAGAAGCAGCATGAGATGATTTGCAACTGCTGCAGATATCAACAGTCCTCGCCAGTGCTTTAAATGGAAAAGGGAAGATAAAATATTTCCTTGTGTTACAGGAAACAAAACTTGAAGACCAACCTTGAACCTACCTAATAATCTGGTGCTGACTGTGGAAGAGGAAACAAAGAAATAGCCATGTAACTTATAGGACAGGTTATTTAAAATGTCAAGACAGTTTTTAGCTAGCAGTTAAGGTGGTTTTGGCATTCAAGACTGGGGTTTTTTAAGGGAAGCAGAGATCTCTTGCTAACAACCATTTTGCCTGAGACTGTAAGATCACCTTGCAGGTTGGGCACTCAAAGTCCCAGACAAATATAACTAAAGTGAAGCATCCACCCCTACCCCCCAAAAAAATTCCTTTGGGGGTCTATTCAGATCTCTTCTGAAAAACCTAAAGTCACTCCAGTGCCAAAAATGAAACAAAATGGATTAAAGTGTTGCTGGTCTTGTGACCCTGTATTGTCATCTCTGAGTCAGACAAAGCCTTTGCCATCTTTTATAATGCAGCATTTAAAGCCAGGCAATTTCCTACGAATATCAGCATTCTTTTTTTTAGCAAAAAAAAAGGGAAGTCTTGAATCACTCTGTTCATAGCCTCTGTAATTTTGGCCCTGAGGAGAAGCAATGCTTTGGCATTGATAGTTTTCTACATTCTTGCCAGACAGGTGTGTTTCCCTCTATTATTTTTTTTTAAATGACAAAACCAACCAAAGAATTCCAGGTTGATTTTGCCTCTTCAGTCCTGAAGCAACTATTTTGCAATTTTCAAATTATCCAGTTGCCAAAGGGTTTGAGTGGGAAGGGACCTTAAAGCCCATCTCATTCCAAGCCCCTGCTGTGGGCAGGGACACCTTCCACTAGCCCAGGTTGCTGCAAGCCCCATCCAGCCTGGACTGGGACACTTGCAGGGAAGGGGCAGACCCTGTGCCAAGGCCTCACCTCCCTCACAGGGAACAACTTCTTTCTAGTATCTGATGTGAACTTTCCCTCCTTCACCTTGAAGCTATTCCCCCATGTCCTATCCCTGTCCAAATGCACATAAAGACATTATAATGTAGTTGTAGTAATGATTTTAAAAGTTACCAAATTCTTAGAAATTAAGCTTCTGATTGATAATTTTGATGGTCATGCTTCCTGAACTTCCACAATAACAGCTACTTGTGTAAGCAAACAATATGAGCAAAGCATCATTCACATTCAGTATTCTCAAAAATCCACTCACTGTTTCCACTGCAGACCTCCTGTATTCTCTGGTCATTCTGCTTCTGCTTTAGAGCTGATAAAGAGAAAAGACTTCATCACTTCAGTCCCCCTCCTGATTCACACATGGCTGTGTTGCCTGGCCTTTGTTGATGGCTTGCTTTCTTCCTTGGTCTCCTGGCTCTGAAAGTAGCTCACATTTCTTCTCCTGCCACTGTTATGTAGCTCCTCTGCTGTGGCTGCAGATGTGCCTGCTGCTTGCTTCCAGCTGGTTTTGCAGCCCTCCAGGCCATCCTTTGGAATGAGGATCCCAGTCTCTCAGAACCCCAAGAAACTGGGGAGGCTTTTTGCAGGCTGCCAACAACCATTTCATGGGCCTGCTGATGTGATGCCCTTTTTGATTCATGGAGTGACTCCTAATGGCCATGTCCCCTTCCCCCATGTGCCTCCGGAGAAGGGCAGGGGGAGGAGAGCCCTCGGGTTACCTTCCTTTCAGCCTTGTGTTTGTTTTAGTGTTTCTCTGTCTGACCCAGCTTTTATAGAGAGCTTCTGTGGGAGCTGTTCAGGTGTTTTGTACGACCTTTGAAGCTTCACCCACGACTATAAACAGCTGCACGTGGTGTCTGCTTAGTCCCTGCAGGTTGGAGGTGTTGCTGTGGAGGAGGGATTCAGCTATTGATTCAGCTCGTTCCCTGTGTGTTTGGTGGGCACTGTTTGCTTTTTGAGAAGTGTCTTTAGCCTTGTCTTGTGCAGCACTGCTGGCTCTAAGTGGTGTTGGTGTGTGTGAAGAAGCCTGCTGTCTGAGGAATCACGTTCATCTGATGTGCAATATGAAGATGTGATACAAGATTATCCCATCGTGGTCAGATAAGATTACTTGGTCTGTATGTTCTAGTACAGAGGATCAGTTGGCTTGCCACAGCTGAATAAATAAGAGACAGGCTACAAAATGCTTTAAATAAGCTACTGAGAAGGAGTTTGGGGAGTTCCTGCTGGCCCTGGTGGGTGCTGTGGCCTCTGGGCAGCCTGGCCAGGGCTGTGACAAACAGCTGCCCGCGTGCTGCTTTGGGGCCAGCGAGCTGGTGCCCACACAGGCCATGGGAGCTGGCTGTGCTGGGGGCACTGCTCTTGGGGCTGCAGTGGCAAAACTCTCCCCACCTTCAGCAGAGCTCAGAGCAGGCTGTGGGGAAGTGCAGCCTCCCTGAGATCACCCTGTTGGCTTCAAGGTGGGGATTGAGGTCACAGGAGTGGAGTGGTGATATCAGGAACCTTGTCAGGAACTGGTTGCTCTCTTCTTTCCTTTTCTGTTTCCTTCAGGAGCCAAATGCCCTTACTTTTACTTCAATTTGAGGTCAGGATTTTAGACATCATCCCCATACTTCTTGTTCTTCCTCTTCTTGGCCTCTTCCCATCAATGAGAGGTGTAGAAGGCCTGGAGGAGGCTTAAGGAATGATGGTGAGGGGAAGGTGTCCTGCTGGACACTCTGGCTCTGCCTATTCCCATTTTAAGGGCCCTTGTCTACCCATGTGATATATTCATAGAGCAAAATAAAGTTTTTAAAGCCTTCTATAGGTACTTAAATAGCTCCATGTGCTTAAAAAATGTACTTGTGAGAATTTCTTTACTTTAAAAAAACCCACCTTGAAGGAAATTGTTTTGGAGCATGAGAAATTTGTTGTATCTTTTGAGATGGTTCAGTTTGTTTGGGGAGTTGGGGGACCTGTGCATTGCAGTTGTGACTGGGGACAAAAGCTTGGGACAGATGCGTGGTGGTTTTTTGAAGGTAAATTAAGTCTTAGTGATGAAGCAGAGACATCTGCCTTGCATAAAACATGATATAGGCACATTATGTAATACATTGTGCTGTGAAGGTATTCTGGAAGGTAACACTGGGAAAGATCATTCTTCCCTAGTCCAGTTCCTTATAAAAATCACAGATTGATCTCTTTAGTTACTTATCCCATTTTATATGGAAATATACCATGGTGGGCTGCCAGTGGGTGGTGAAAGAATGATAGATGCCCTGTGATGATATATTGAATATGCGCAAAAAATAAACTCAGCTTTGTTCTTTTGTTCCTGAATGTCCTTACACTGATAAATACTAACTTCTCCTTACTCAGGGGAAGCATATTGGTTAATGAACTGTTCATAAAATTGAGAAAACTCAAACTTTTTAGTACTGACATAAAATAGTAAATATGTGATGTTGCCTGGTCATTTGAGTTCAGTTTGCTTTTTTGTTTGTGTTACAGGCCTTTAGGCAAGCTTTTTATTTTGTAGTATACTAATATTTTAAAAGCATTTGTGCTAGTTGAACATAACGCCCAATACTGCTATTTCTGATTCTAGCTCTGTATTTTTAAATATTAAAAATGGTCAGCTGAATATATGTGCACCTTTTTAAATTAGAAGTATATTAATGCTGTTTTGTATCTTTTTCTGTTTCAGAGTTGGCATTGTATGAGCAGAGAAAGCAGCAATGGGAGTATGCAGTTTTCTACTGAAGAGGTCTCTCAAGAGCTCATGATTTTTTTCCATCTCTTCTCTTAACATTGCTCCTGCTCTGCAGACATGGCTCACCATGCCAGGCCTTCCAGATCAGCCAAAAAAGAAGAGTTAGGCAAAAGGAAAACTAACCAGAGCAAAAAGAAATCTAGCCAAGTGAGAAAGAAAACCACAAAGGCTTCCACAAAAGCTGTTAGTTCTGGAAAAAGTAAAAAGCCAGTGCAAGAAAAAGATGTTAAGAAAAAACAGCAAGAAAAGAAACCAATCATGAGCTCTTCAGGTAGACTTCTCAGGAGCAGTGTAACCTTGTCTGGAGCATCTTGGGTGAGTTTGGAGAAAGGTGACAATATCCTCTTCCACAGCCAGGATTCTTTCAGCATCAATGGCTTCACAATGGCTCTCCGGAACCGACCCTTCTCCAGAAGCTTGGCCCAAACTCCAGGAACTGCAAAGCCCAGGAAAGCTGCAGCACAAAAAAGGCTAGAAACAAAGGAAGAACATGGACAAGAAGCCCTGGCAGAAGTAGAAGAGAAAAATGATGAAACAGCTTTGAAAGAAGATGTAGCTGAAGGTGAGTTAGCTGCTCTGCCTGTGGAAGGCTGGCTGTGTGGTGCAGGTGAGGAGGATTCTGTTATCCCATGTGCCAGCCAGCACGAGGAGGCAGAAATATCCGAAACAGATGACTCCATTCCAAACAGTCACCTAACTGATGATGGTACAGAAGCTTCAGAGGTGAAATCTAAGCTTGGAGACCTGCCTTGTGAGCAGATACTCAGTGATCTTGGTACAAGTAGTTTGGCTGAAGCATTTGTTGAAGATGCTGCACTGGTGCTTCCATCTTCTCCTTCTGACTCTGGAATTGCCTCTGAATCAAACTCGAAGGTGCATGCAGAGGCTCCCTTCAATGTGGTGCCTAACAGTACAGAACCTGACTCCAGCTCTGTTGATACCTCAGGCCTCAGCTCAGCAGTACTGATAGAGTCAGTCACACTTGCCAAATTCCACATTGGAGCAGGGTTGGACATGGTGCTACCTAGGGAAGAACAAGACTTGGATTCTGCATCTCTAGTTACCTCTGAGTTTAACTCACAAGAACATTTATTAGAAGATGCAAGGTCACTGGCAGATTCCTGCTTGAAGGCAGGCTGGGGTTTGGAATCTGAGAATAAAGACATTGGTTCAAATTCCAGTTCTGTAGCTGCCTCTGAATCAAATTTGCTTTTACATTTTGAAGGTGCAAGCTCACTTGCAGAATACCCCATGAAACTGGTTGTGGATTTTGTACCCATTCACAGAGAACTTGATTCAAATTCAGATTTGAGCTTTACAAAAGAGAATTCAGAATTTGACACAAAGAACATATTTAGAGTATGTGAACCAGTCTCCAATACCTCTTTAAACAATATTGAAGTAGAGGACATTGAACAGCTTGTTAAATGTATTGATGCAGAGACATTAATTTTGAATTCAGGGTATGTCCCCACTTTACCTTCAGATTTAGGAAAAAGCACAGTTGATAAAATCTCTGCTGAAAGCTCTGGACAATTCTCTGGAGGTTTTGTTTCAGAGTTGCCTTCAAGCATGGAAATCTCTGCTCTTGCCTCAGAAAAAGCCATAAATGCAGATTTGCCAGCTGACTCAAGACTGCAGCATAATGATTATTCATCACAGCTGGGAAGTGTCGGAGTAAGCTTGAATTTGGTTCAGGACAACAACGTGAGCAACAGCACTGAAGCAGTTGAGGCCTCAGGGCCATACTCTCTTAAAAATCCAGCTGGTGATTACCCTCTTCCATATTCATCTCTGCTCCCTATGCTGGAGAAAAAGAAACGAAGGCGTTGTGGAGTGTGTGAGCCCTGTCTGCGGAAAACAAACTGTGAGGAGTGCAGCTGCTGCAGGAAGCGCAAAACCAGCCACCGGATATGCAAAAAGAGAAAATGTGAGGAACTGAAAAAGCCACCGCCGCCAGTCACGCTACCTTTGGAGGTAAGGCAAAGAACTTGCAAATTAAGTCACTCTTTTGAGGCTTGAGGTGCATCTTAAAATTCTGCAAAGGGAATTGCTGGCCACATTACAGCTTCAGAGAGTTCAGGGTTACTGTTGGTGCTAACAGGTTGCACAGTAACTTCCTCTTGTCATCTACAGAACTGTAGGTTAGAGTGAGCTGGAGTTAGTCTTGTTCCTGTTATATAAATGTGCAAAATCAAAGGTAAATATGGCTTTAACTCTGTGTCCCAGATGTTGCTATGTTGGCCAAAAGAATGGATTCATTGGCGTGCATAAAGAAATGAGGAAGATTTAGGCACAGGGTGTGGGGAGGAGGGAGATTGAGGATAGTCTTAGGAGACTGTGAATTACAAGGGAGAGTGTTGGTATTTCAGAAAACTGAAGGCTAAAAGCTAAGGAAGGCATGTTTTCTGCTCTTTGGTTCAGTTAAAGTAATTTGCTTGTGATGACAGATTTGGTGGAAATCAATTTATAAACTTCAGGACCAAGTTGCATTTTCCCCTTTCGCATCTCTCTGCCTTTCTAATTGTCTATTCTTCTGTTTCTCTCATTTCACTTCTCTTTTCTCTCTCCCTTTGTCTTTTACCACATTCCCCATACATCCTTTCTTTTTCTGTGTTTCTTACTCATTTTTCTGGCCCATCAGCCTTTTGTAACCCAGGTCATAACTTTTGGAACAAAGAGGAGGGGAAAAGACAGTGTGTATGCCCATGTGATAACAGCACTGACCTTCTGAGGGATTTCAGTTTCAAGATCAGGCTTTAAATCAGGTAAGTAGGGAGTTGAAGGTAGATTTCCCACATCCCAGCTGAATTCCCTGACCTGTGAGCTGCAGTGAGACTCTGCAGTGCTGGTCCTGCTGGGAGTGTTCTCTTCATGGGATCCAATAGTACCTGAAGCACAGAGGGGAGAGGCTGTCTTGGTCATTAAATCACACCTGCCTTGGAATGTGGGAAACTGAAGTTCCAGTCTCTGCCCACCAGCGTGTGCTCTGAGAGGAGCAGTTCACGCTGGGGATAATGCACCTGCAAAACCTTTCTCCAGAGCAGTTCCATGGAAATGCTGTGTTCTTAGAGCAGGTAGAATTCCTGTCAGCTGCAGAGGTCTCAGGAGAGCTCCTGCTTGCACTGCTCTGTCCTGTGCTTACCAGGCTTGGCAGAGAAGTTCATTCTGGTTTTCAGGAAGGCAAGCACAAAGCAGAGTCCTGGAGCAGTGAGGGGGGGATAAGGTATATTCCCCTTTGTGGGGGGAGTATATTTTAAGGTATGATGTTTAGGGAACTAGGCTTAAACAGTTTGGCTCAGAATTCATTCAAAAACCTCTTTCTGTTTCAGCTGCTCCTTAATGCTCTTAAAAAATAAGTGGGGAGAGGGACAGCTGTAATGGGACTTAAGATGGATATTAAAACAATAAAGGTGGTAGAGACTTATCCAGACCTTTTACAGCAAAAGAATAGTGACATTGTCCTTTTGTATATTGAGTCGGTGGGATTGAAGAGAAGTTCATGGGAGAGGGGTTGTGGAGCTGAGGTAGGAAGTGATCTAAAAGCCATGTTTTAGAAGGGGTTTTGGCAGGGTCACTGAAAGGAAGCACTCCAGCTTTTCTCTCAAGCTTTGTTTTCCAGGCTGAACATACTGCTTTTCTTGTTGCTCAGCCTGACCTACTCCTTGCAGATTAGCTTTGCCTCTTCACCTTTGTCCTCTCTGGGCACTGCTTTTACTTTCTTTATGAGAGATTCCTTGTTTTCATTCTTTGGCAGCTTTTATTTTGGTGTGCTTTTATTTCATTAGAGTGGCCACATTCTGTATGATACATTCAGAGCTGCACCAGAAGCCTCCTTCATTTCTTGTTAAATTTTGTATAAAATTTCAGGGTGCTGCATGGAGGAAATGAAGTATTCCTGACATATAAGAACATGTCAGGTATTTTCTTATAAAATTGTATTTGAATGAAACCTGGTGTCTTTTCAGATATTCCTAGAAAGAGGCCTTGCTTCATTTTCAATCTCTAGAAACTGTGCTCTGAGGAAATGAGAAAGTATTTCTACCATGTTCTATCAGCTCTTTCAAGGTGTTGAGATGGGGAAGGTGTTGGGGGATGGGGAATGCTGTCACTCAGTTTAGCAGCTATCCTTTAGATAAGATTGCAGGGGATTCCATTGTTTTCCCAGACTGTAGTACTGGGACTTCTGTGGCAGTAATGTGTTTCAAATAGAAACAGCTGAGGAAAACCCAAAACTGTAGGTCTCTGTCCATGGTATGGAAAGTGAACATAAATAATGAAAAGAAATGAGATTGGCTTCAGTGTGTTCCTTGTTCAGAAGAGTCATGCTTCTTGCTCTCATGTTGGTGGAATGTAAGCATTTTTCAGAGGTGATTCACTGGGAGGAGGGTGTAGGGGGATAGAGCAGGAGCATAGTTGAAATGTTGGTGTTTTGCCTTAAAGGAATTTTCTCTCCCCATTCCAACTAAAAAATGCAAAAGTCCCAGTGAAGTCAGTGAGAGCTGTGCGCATTAAATGGCTGTATAGCCACTGTGGGGGTTGGCAGTCCATACCTGCTGCTTAGGAAAGAAAAAGTGTTGGTTTTCTTTAAGAACTGAGGTGGATTTACAGTTACAAGGAGTAAGGCCTGGCTGGTGGAAGCCATGAGTGTAAACTGAAGTGCATATTCCAGCACCCATGGCCACGTGTGCACCAGCACTCAGCCCTTGGAGGATATCAGCTGCATGTTTGGAACTGGCAATAGTTAGGGTACTGTTATTTCCATTAATTCACACATAATCCAGATAAAGATTTGAAAGCTATATTGGACTTGAAAAATACCATTTTAAACATTAAGTGATATTGTACCTTCCTGAATGTAATGGGTTTTGCAGGGATGTGACATCATGAAAGTCTGGATATAAGGCACTGTGGGCTGTAGTTCCCAGCCCCTGTGTGGAGCAATATTGTTGCATATAAAGTCCCTCTTCTGAGGAATTCACACTGTGCCTGTTTGGTTTGGAGCTGGTAAAGAAGAATCCTAAAATATATAAGGGAAAGCATTTTCTTGCTTATTGAATTTTTTGAAAGGCAGCCCAGTAAATAAAATGTAAGGAAGCTTTCATAAGAAGAGGAAAAAGGCTTTATCTTGGGTTACTGTCCCTCTCAGAATGAATAATGCAGGAATACTTCACAGTGAAGAGCTTGAGATGCTTACCCACACAGGATTATGATGCTGCCACATTTTTGTCTTCTCTTTAAAGACTGCTGTTTGCTGAAACAGTATTGCAGTTACTGAGGGCTATTTTACAGCTATTTTGTTCCAAAAAGCAGATTTAATTCCAAGAATTAAAGGTGTGCCATTGCATTGCATACTGTCAGGGCTGCCTTCATGAGTTGCAGTGTGGGGTGAGGATTTTGTAGGCTTCAAAAGTAGCATGTGGACAGGAAAGGTGGCTCATGGTTTATTTTCTTTTTTCCATGGCCAAAGGATTCCTGTTTTGGCCGGGCAGATGCTGCAGACAGAGCCTGGAGCTGCTGCTGATGGGCCCCTGCTCACTGGTGCTGTCCTGGGGGAGCTGCTGCCCTGCCCACAGGGGTGTCAGGCTGGGAGCTGCAGTTCTGGGCTGCACTTGTGGGGATTTGTGACCCCCCAGCTCCCAAAGGGCCCTGAACTCACAGGGCTGCTGCTGAGCTGGCAGTGTGGGGAGCCCTCATCTCCAGGGCTGCTTTTTGATGCCTTCAGAAGGCTGGCCTAGAACAGAAACTAGATGGAGCTAAAGAATAAAGTAGGAATTTATTAAAGGCCTCAGATCCACCTTGGGCAGCACAACCCAAAATGGCCACAAAATGCACAACAAGTCACGGGGTCTCTCACTTTTATAAGTTCTGCTCCATTTGCAAATTGCAGTTCATTGTCCCATTCCAGCTTTAGCCCATGCAGTCCCATCCTTGTTTTTCTCTCTCCAGCCCACGGTGTTTATGCCCTTGGGCCTGAGATTTGGATCATTTGTCCTTGGTCCCCAGCTGGAGCAGGAATTGTTTTGCCTCCTGCTCTGTGAAGAGAGCTCACCATCCCATAATATGAAACCCAGAACTACACTAAACCAGCACAGAATATGAGAAATATAAAAGCTAAACCCTGAGGCATCATTTTGCAGGGCTTGTCAAGGCAAGGTGCCCACATTTTAGGGTCCTGCCTAGGCAGGGAGCCCTCTTGGGTTGAAACCACCTGCTGGGGAGAGCTTTAATTCTTATTAGAACTAAATAGTTAGATTTAGGGGGAGCTGTAGTCAACAGACTGGCCAAAAAAATGAGGTCAGTGAGTTCACTTGGGTTGCCCAAGGTGTCTCAAGACATCTTATTTAATTGCTGTAATCTGAGTAGCATGAAATATTAAATAACAATAAGGGCCTGCTTGTCTGTGGGTTTTTAACACGCTGCCGACAAACCCCGACATATTGAAAAAGGATGCTGCAATTCAAGTTGGTTGGGAGCTTTCCAGTAGCCATTCCTTGAATGGAAAATGCTGAATGAACAGGAACTTTTCACAGCTACTATCTGTTTTAATGCAACTATTTTTTGGGGGAAGTTTCTCGAGGCTTGAGAAATGCAATTTCTGTTTAAAACTTAAAAAGGGATGAGAATTATTACAATGTGTTGGTGGTAAGGGATTTTTGCCTGATGCAGACCAGGGGCTTGAACTTTGGTCTCCCACATCCCATCTGTCTCCTCTTGAATTTTGAAAGTTTTGCTCTGCTTTGGAACAAAATCAAGAGCTGAAATCTGAAAAAAAAAAAAAAAAAGGGAAAATGGAATTCTTGTGTTCTAGCCAGGCCCAGCTATAATCAAGAAATTTAGACTTAGTGGTATTTATTTTACAATAGACTCCAGAAATATTTAAGCCAGTTGAATTTTAAAATGGGTGCACATAAAAACACTCCTGAGTAGGATACTTGAGAGTTTTGTAAGGGGATAGCACACAGCTAGAGGAGTTTGGGAATGTGTGTGATGAGCAGGGCTGCATGCAGCCTTCCCTGCCCCACGGATGCAGGGCAGGGAGTTGGAGTTGTGCAGTTTGCTTGTATTTTTCACTGACACTCATACTCTGTGGGAGTGTATAATAATTACAGCTCACAGCACTTTGCCATTCTGTGTTCCTGGGTGTGGACCATAATGCAGGCTAAATTACAGTGAGATGGATTAGTTTGTGCTCTAGTTATTTTCAGAGGCTGTATTTAACAAATTGCCTCTTCACTGCTCCTTATTTTCTGTGTAGGTTCTTAAAGCTTTTATGGGGAAATTATTTGAAGAGGTTTCTTTCCTTCCTTGTGTCTGAGGAGCTCTAACATGAGGTTACAAGGAAACCTGAAACTGCTGTCCAGTGCATGTACCAGTCTGGGGACTAAATCACAATATGGGGTCTTAGGTTTCTAAACAAACAAAATAGTTCCTTTTCCCCCTGTATTGAAAAGCATCTAAGTAGCCAAACTACCAAGAAGAATCAGATCACTAAGTGTGTGTGACTTCCACTCTCTCATTCTTAATGTGCAAAAATGACCCTTGCAGATATGGGCTATTTGGGGGAAAGAATATAAATCAGTATTTTAATTTTGCCTTATCCTAAATCCTATTTAATACATCATTCCGATGCAACAAATGAAGAGCTTAGATACAAGGTAGCATCAGACAACAAAAAATGGGCGACAGCTTTCTCTGATTTGATTGCTACACTGGGGAATGAGCTGTGTGTCCACGTCTGAGCATTTCTGCTGTTTAACTGATTTGGACCAATAAGTGGACAGTAATTACATTACAGTGTAGCATTAGATAAGAAAGCAGATTGCAGTTTGTAGCTGATGTGAAGGTGTTCTTACTGGTTTTTATCTTTAGAGCATAAATTCATGGCCAACATTCTGGTTTAGATGTCAACTGTGAATTGTTGGGAATTCAGGGAGTGCTTGGGTGCCTGCAGTGTGAGATCTGCTGTGGTTGGTTTGATGTCCCTGGTTAGGGAATGAGGGCTCAGTGTGGCCCCTCCAATGTGTGGAGCAGGTGGAGATGTGGGGAAACAATTGCACTTGATGTTTATATGGTGGCCAGTTCCCATGGCAGTCCATGTGCAGGAATTTGTTCTGTTGGGTGCTTCTGAAAAACGCCAATCACTTGTGTTTAAAGTTTTAAAAGTTTAATAGTAATAAAATGGTTATAAAAATAGTAATACAATTGGAGTAATAATAATTTGGACAATTTGAATTAGGACAAAGAGTTACGGACATCTGGGTACCTTTTCTGGGCAGCACAGGCCCTAAAAAGGACCCACATTAACAGAGGATTAACCCTTAAAAACAATAACCTGTTGCATATTCATACACTTCATACATTATGCATAAATTCAATTAAAATACAGGATTCTGTCTGGTCATGTCAGCTTCTTCCTCTGATTCCTAACAGTGCCTTCAAGGCGGGAAGAAGTTGGTTTCTTCTGATAAGAGAGCAATAAATTATTTTTCTTGGAAAGATTTAGGTGTCCCGTGGCTGCTGTTTCGCTGCAAGTCCTTTCTTTAAAAAAAGATCTTACATAGCATAGTTTCTATTTTAACATTTTTTTATAACCCAAAACTATATTTAACACACTACTTAGAGAATTAATACAGCATTACTTTCTAACACAACACATATAATATTAATTTGAATATTTGCAAAAAGCCAGTCATAAAATTCGCATTTTTCACAGTGCTGTAGGAGTAGGTGAAGCCACAGGAGTCTGTTGGACCGGGCCCGCGGAGTGCGGCGGGCGCTGGGCTCCCGGCCCCGGGCTGGCATTTTGGAGGGGCTGCTGCCGCCGCGGCCGCTCGGCTGGGGAGAGCAGGTGAAGGCAGGCCCTGTGCTGCGGCCTGCACCGGGGAGCGGCGATTTCACTCTTTGCAGGGCGATCCGGCCGCCGGTGCCCGGCGCTGCACGCCCGGTGCCGCTCAGGAGAGGGCCGGGGCTGTGCCGCCCGGTTCCCCTCAGGAGAGGCCCCTTGCTGTGGTGACCGGTGCTGCACGCCCGGTGCCCCTCAGGGGCTGCGCCGCCCGGTGCCCGGCGCTGCACGCCCGGTGCCGCTCAGGAGAGGGCCGGGGCTGTGCCGCCCAGTGCCGCTCAGGAGAGGGCCGGGGCTGTGGTGCCCGGCGCTGCACGCCCGGTGCCGCTCAGGAGAGGGCCGGTACTGCACGCCCGGTACCGCTCAGGAGAGGGCCGGGACTGTGCCGCCCGGTGCCCGGTACTGCACGCCCGGTACCGCTCAGGAGAGGGCCGGGGCTGTGGTGACCGGTGCTGCACGCCGGGTGCCCCTCAGAGGAGGGTCGAGGCTGCGCCGCCCGGTGCCCGGGGCTGTGCCGCCCGGTGACGCTCAGGAGAGGGTTGGGGCTGTGGTGCCCGGTGCTGCCCGCCCGGTGTCCCTCAGGAGAGGGCCGGGACTGTGCCGCCCGGTGCCCGGTGCTGCACGCCCGGTGCCGCTCAGGGTTGGGTCGGGGCTGCGCCGCCCGGTGCGCGGCGGTGTGCGCACGCGTGCGGGTGCGCGGGGCACATGTCCTCGTCTGACCCCGTTCTCCTCGCGGCCCCAGCCGAGCCCATCGACCCCGGCCCCGGTGCCCGTGGCAGGCGGCCCGCAGCGCCTGGGCCGCGCCCGGGGCGCGGCGGGTCCGTGCCGGCCTTTGCGGCGGCCTTTGCGGAGCCCCTTTGTTCGGGCGGGCGGGCGTGCGGCCGCCGGGGGGCGCTGCGCGGCGCTGCGCGCTCCCGCGGGGCCGCGCGCGGCCGCCGCTGCGGCAGGAAGCAAAGATGGCGGGGCAGGGGCGCCGCCGCCGTGAGGGGGAACGCGGGGCGCCCGCCATGTGAGGGGCGCCGCGGGGGCGGCGGACGGGCCGCCGGGAGCCGCCGCCGGCCCGTGGAAGGGCCGCGTGTAAAGCACTCGGGGTACTGCAGAAATATCGCTGTTCCATAATAAAAATCGGAGGTGGCTGCCTGCCTTTGTGACCACAACTTATATTCTGCAATTTGATGTTTTTTTAGGTCCTAACAGAAAACAAAAGGCCTCAGAGGAGGAAGCAAAGAGTTTTAAAGGTAACCGATGATTGCTTTGATATTTATCCCCTCCCGTTTTGAGCAGCATTTTCTTGTCATACGGCCCAGGAAGGCAAAGGGTTAAACGCTGGGTAGCGGCGCTTTCCAGCTATTAAGCAGATTAGCTAATTTTAAAAGCACAGAACATGTCCTTTCTTTCCTCTTTCTCTCCAGCATGTTGTAGACATATTTGAGCCTCCCTGCTCAAGTCTGCAGACCAAAAGTTTGCTTTCCCTTGCTTGAACGTTCCCTTTAATTTCTTCTGCTCCTAGTTACATACTTTCAAACGTAACAGTTAAATGTTTTTAGCATACAGGTTTTATGGCAGCTGAAATTTCATGGGGGAAGTCAACGTTGAACTGCGAGCCAAGTTAACAAAAGTGGAATTTTTATACCTACTTTACTAAAGTTTTGATATCCTCCCTTTCTTTAAACTTTAGAATACCTCAGCTGAAACTGAAAATCCTGTAAACTTACAACAACCTTCAGTTTCAGTGGTAACATATTCCTTCCACACTTTTAAAATGGCTATCTTTCATGATAACAAAAGATTGGTCTTTCAAATGCAAATATCTTAGTTTTTATACCAAAATATAGACTTGCTGCACTCATGGCTAATGTTTGGGGTTGTTTGGGTTTGTTTTTTTTAAGTAACAGGTAGTATATTGATATTGCTTCTCTCAGTTAATCTTTAGAATGTTTTGAATAGAAATAAGTCATTAATTTTGTTGTTGCAAACAAGTTGGAGGATGAATGGGGCAAGATGGATGGATGGTATGGATAAGATGAAGCTAGTGAAAATGCAAACAAAAAGTATGTTGTTAAACTTACTTTGTTGAACTATTCTAGCTAAATGTAATAAGATAGTTTAGTATTGTTTCAGTACACTAAAATTTTAGAAGTTATTGGATATAGTATTTTTAAGTGCTGACTGGTCTGTAGTGTCATTTTACTTGAAAACATCCCAATTTATTAACAGTTGTGTTGTCATTGTTACAGTTACAGAAACTTTGGTAAGACAAACCAAAGTTAAGATTAAATAAGGAGCAGATAACCTGTCCAACCCTGAATGGTGTCTGTCTTTTCATGTGGAGTAGTTGTGCAAACTAATTGTGGTTTTACAACACTGGCAAATGTTAGTGGGCTTTTTCTGCATTAAAATAAGCCATTGAAATATTTGTATTTTTGTTGTTCTGGGTATGATTTTAATTATTCATTTTAATACTGTTGCTCTTTGTAATATACCACATGGGTGTAGCTATAACTTGAAGTGTTTGCTCATTCTGTCTTTTGTGCTGTTGACAGTAGCATGCAAAATAAGGAGTGTTTGTAAAGGAGTCCGTTTCTAATGTGTAATTGGTGTGATGCCTGTTCTGGCAAAGAGTGGAAAATGTGGTTTTTTGGTCACAGACAGATGGGTGTCTGTCTGCAGTCGTGGCTCATGGTTGGTCTTGAGATTTTCCTCTTGAGTGCATTTTGCCACTGTTTGTGATGTGATGGCCCAGCAGGTTGCTATGGAATAGGAGTCTGTCATTCCTGTCCTTTCCAAAAAACCTTCTGAAGAGTTTTTTCCCACCCTTGACTCTTGAATGGAAAGGCTTGTCTGGTTCTGTGTGTGTAATATCCACGTCAGTCGTTGGACCTGGGCTGGTTTATGGTTTGACTTTCTCTTTGCTGAACTGATTCTATGATATTTCCCCTTTGGTTTTAGGTACTGGCTTTGTGTTTTCTAGTATTTGTATTTGTTTTGTAGTGCTGGGGTGTACTTCCTAAGAGTTTGTCTCATTGCATCCACCCAGGAAGGCACAGTAGCTCTGAAGGCATCTCATGCAATGCTGCATTGGGGTTGCCTTTGGTTTTGGATGGGAGAAGGGAGGTTGGGTATCTAAGTTCCACTGCAGCTCTGTCAGCCGCAGGAAACTTCAAAAAAGCTGCATACTTTGCAGACTTCTTTCCTAGGGCATTTTTAGAAATGTGGCATTGTGTTCCATGGCTCTAACCTGCTTTCTGCTGTTGCTGGGACACCATGTAAAGGGGTGTTGTCCTCTCTGTTGAATTATGACTTCAATGTTTGATTTTATGATTGGTAGTGGCTGAGGGCATCTGACCACTGACATTTTCAAAATTCAAACAGGATGTGTCCTTTTTAATTTGTATTTTCTTCAAGTAGTATTCTTAGGCTCCTTAAAGGAGGATTTGTAGTACTTTCTTCCAATAATACGTGGAGCTTTGGGTTTTTTCCTGACTCTCCTAAGTTTTGATAGATGCACGTTTATTTACTTAGAGGGTTCATGTTCTAACTGTGCTGCTGAGGACCAGGCCATTCACAAATTCTCTACAGGGGAAAATAAGCAGTGCTTTCCAGTTGCAAATGGGTTGGACAGAAAAAACAGGACTAAAAGTGATGCACACTATTACACTGTACCTTTTGTGTACTATTTATACTTTTCTATACTCATGTCTTAATGCTCCTTTCTGGTTATTGGGCAGCTCGTTTAGGAAATTCATCTCTGCCATAAATACTGTATTAGGTTCTCTATGTTTATTTTGAAAGAGCATCTGAAATATTCATCACTTCTAGCAGGCAAGTGCTCATTAAAGAAAGCAAGCTTTGTAAGCTCACAGTAATGGATACAAGGGAAGGAATATACTTAGTTTTCCTTAGGGTTTATATTATGTTCTTCTCCCAGTTAAGCAGACACTTCTTTAATTTTATCCCTTGTAATGGAAAATCTATACAGAAGGGATTCATACTTAAAAATTAATTTGCCTGCATTTCTAAAGTCACATTGTACACCCTGCTTCACTTAACATCATCCTTTTTAGCCACTTACTGGTGTTGTGGCTGAATTTGGGCAGTGCAGTGCACCTCTTCCTGAGGACAGGGAAGTGCTTGCAGTCCTTTCCAAGGTCGTTATTACCACAGAGCTCAGGAGAATGGGGCAGTTGCACATGGGCTCATGTTGTGATGTCAGGGAAACCTCCAGGACACTGCAGGCAGCAGTGAGGAAAGTGAGGAGACCTCCCCAGGATCAGGAGGCAGCTGGTGAGGCACAGTCCATGGTCTTTCCTGGGGTTCTGGGGAGCCAGGCCTGCAGGGGTTTGTTGCCCTGATGGAGATTAAAGAAACCCAAAACAACAACAAAACAAAGCAAGGAGAAAGAAAGAAAGGGAGAGGAGAAATAGGGAAGAGCCTGGGAGAAATCCCTTGTGCCATGTGCAGTGCTGAGTGCTGTTGTGGCTGCCTGCAGTCTGTGCTGTGCTGTGCTTGTGCATAAACACTGCAGCAGTGATAGGGGTGCCAGCACAGTGCTCACAGTGCCTGCTCACCCCTGTAACATCCCCTCAGCCGAGGGCAAGCCAAAGGCAGACGTGACTCAGTATCCACAACTTTGGGGCTGTTTATAAACATCATACTGGGAACATCCAAGTTTTATTTCCATCAAGGCTGCAAATAGCTGATTGAGCACCCTCTTAATTTTTCTTTTCCAGATGTACAAAGCATAGTCTTGTAAAAAAACAACTTTAAAACATTAAGTTGGCTTGGCAGACCTGCTGTTGCCCTTTTTATGATGCAGTTTTAGTTTTGCAGCTTGAAGAAACTAAAAATACAGTTTTTTGATCAAGGTCATACATGTGTTAACAAGGTTTAGGAATACAAGTTCTAAATTTCATGATGATGCTTGGAGAGAGCAAGGATTGAACTGATTTGGAACATTTATTCTAAATTATGGTGTATATTTTTAGTGCAGAATATCTGCCAAAATATTTAGCTGGATGAAATTAAATTTTATTATTTTTTCCCCTTTGAACTGAGATATGAGCAAGTCAATGGATGGAGTTGCACTGCAGTGGAATTTTATGGGGAAAGAAGGAAGAATGGTACAGTACAAGTTGGAAAGGATGCTGTCCAGAAAGGACTTCTCATATTTGTTGTGGTTTTTTTTCAAATAAACATCATCACCTTGGAGCGTGTTCCTTCAGTAAATACCAATTAAAATTGCTTTGAGTACGGGTTGAAAGTTTCTTCTTGTTTTTTACTCCCTTTTTGCTCCTGTTTTTTTGATAGGTAGACCTTACTTTTGGTATCAGAGCATCCAACACAAACCAGTTAACTTGTATTTTTAAAAGTAAGATAATTAACTTAGCTGTTACCTGGATTGAAAGAAATGTTCTCTTTTTCACCTTTTTCGAGTTAATGTGCATCTGTCTAAATGGGATTAAATCTTTAATTTTTTTTGCTTTTGGTAGACTCATGCAAGCACTTGATGTGAGCAGGCGTGATTGTGGTTGTGATTTAGCACAGGGCATTTGGCCCTGCAGCTTCCCAGCACTTCCCCATGAATGCACTCATGAACATATGAAGCACTTGCATGTTGTTTGTACAGTTCAGCCAGGACTACTCATGGATGTGGATGGTTTTGAATAGAGCCCTAACAAAGAAAGCCTTTGTAAGTGAGCTGTAAATTATTAATCTTTGTTTTCTAATCCTTGATTTTCCCAGTTTGTGGTGGAGTGGAAGCCTGTCCCTTGTGAATTCTTTCCCGGGGTGCAGAGATGCTGTGCTGCCCTTGCCCCATGCCTGTAGGGCTCCCTTCTCCTGTGCAGCTCCCTCCTCTTGTGTCCCTGTGCTGCTGTTTGCCCCACAGCTCCCCAGAACGCTGAGGGAGGAAAGTGTGGTACCCTGAGAGACTCCTTCATGTCCACAGTAACACAGAGCAGGGGCTCTGTTTTAACTCCTTCATTGCTGTAGCACAGCAGTTGTGAGCACAGGGCCCCTCCTCAGGGATTGGTGGGGCTGGGAAGTGCTGAGTGAGGCCAGGCTGAGCCTCATCATCACAGTGGTTTTGGGGGGGTTTGTGTGTTTTGAATTGCAATTTATTTGTAGATCTTGACTCTCATGGTCTGTTTTAGTGTAGGGCCTTCCTTCTAAATACTTCATTTTATTTAGAAGTGGAGCTTCAAAAAACTAGAAAATGTGTTTGTGATCAAAAATGTCATAAAATATGCAGTAAAAGTAGCATAGCTTTTGGAAAGGGAGGAAAATGTGCGTGTGGAGATGAAGGTCAGTTGTGTAGGTATATTGATTGATACACTGTTTAGATGTTCTTAATGAAGCATTACAAAATAAACACAGGTTTTTCTCCAGCTATGTTGCTTTGTTGATATTGTTTGCATTCAATACTGCATCATGAGCTTTATTCCATACTTGTACTTGCTTTGAAATAACTGAGATGGCTCTGCCAGTTCCAGTAATGGTTCTCAGTGTGCTGCTGGCCATACATTTATTGACAGTAGCACCTAAAAAATCCTTTGAAAACGGCTGCTCCCTGTTGAGGATCTGATACCACATTGCCAAGCAAGTTTGTTTATTGCTTTTAGCAATTGATGTGGGAGAAAACCATTGAGGAGCCCTAAAGTTACCTGAGTGGCAGCACACTCTTAACATTTGTGGGGTTTTTTTTTTCCTTTCTTTCTGCCATTTTATACCAAGAATTTTGGTTAATGTTACTGATTATTGGAAAGCTAATTTAACTGATACAATGACAGCAAACTTTCCCACTGGCATTAGTAGGAACCTTGCTTTTCTAGAGACCAAGAGATCTAATTTGTACTAAAATAAATTCTTAATTATATGATTTTATTGGGAAGGTAAGAAGAATTCATGCTTTCTTTTTAAATGCTAAATGTATGAAACTTAAATGATATGAAGAAAAAGGAAGACAGTATTTAATCAACTAACAATAATCCCTTTTCATTCATTTACGTAAAATTAATTTATAGACTATTGGCAACAAGGCTGTCCTTGTTGTCCTACCAACTTTAATTTTAAGCCTTCTAGAATATGAGGATTTTTTGAAGCTGACTTACAATTGAGTGGTTTGTGTCTTACTGAATTCCTTTCTCAGTGGTTTGTTGGTGCTGTCTGTATTGCATTATAGTTTAATCAGTGCCCTCCCTATAGTAAAATGGGGCTGTACATTTCATTTTCCTAAAAGAAGGGGTTTGCTGGACTTGTCAATAAGAGGACAAGCTGCTGTGTGTTTGTAAATGCAGAGCATTCACTTTGTGGCAGTGATCACTGGCTGAGCTCTGCAGTGCAAACACCACAGCTGCAGTGCTGTTATTGCAGCCTGGGAGTGAAAGCTGCTGCTCCTGTAAAGAGCACGGGGAAGTTACAGTGCAAATTCTGCCTTGAGCTTTACTTAAACCATAGGTGTGCAAGGCAGAAAAGGAAACACAGTTTGCCATTTTTTAGGCTTTTTTTCCTCATGAGAGTAAGCAAAACATAGATGAAAAATCCTGAATAGAGCTGCCTCGTAGCCTGGTGCCTTAAGAGATCAGCATGATTATTCTTTTTTCTTTTTAATCTCAGTTAAGCTGCTCCTGTCACTGAGTTTTCTATTTCTAAAGAGTATTAGTTACTCCTTTTTATCTTGTGGCCCCTCATCAGCCTTAAAACCAGGATAGAATGGTGTTGTGTGTCCTTAGCAGTTCTGGTGTGAGAACTGCTACCAACATGTAGTAACTTGTAAATAATATAATTGCTTGTACAACAGGTGATGGGGCACAGACTGTGGTCCTGAATGAAGGAGCTGAATATCTTCCTGCTTAGATTACAGGAACTGTGCAAGGTTATGTTTTTAGTTCAACAGTTTGGATCTTTACTGCACTGAACCTGAAGAGAAATTGTCTCAGTTTGGTTCTCATGTGGTGAACCCAGGAAAGACCACTTTGAACACTTGTTCTTGTGCTGGGAGGTTGTAAGATTGTATCCTTTTATTTGGCTTAAACATAAATTTTTGAAAAGATAGCTGAAAGAACTTGAATTTGAAAATGCTCATGGATGAAAAGTGCATCCAAACATCTAACAAGATGCTTTAAAAAACTCTTTGCTCTGTCTTGTTGCAAAAAAGTGCACCATAGTTCAAGGCCAGACTTCTCCAGCCTTAACTTAAAGTCATTGAGTCTTGTTAATCTTTTGTATACTAGAACAAGGAGCCCTCTGTTATCAGCATTCTTTTCCACATGGACTGAGCAGGAGTTTGTGGCTTTTCAATTTTCTTTCTCTTTGGTAAATTGGAGAGAGTGAGTAGAGAGTGAACTTGAGGCTTTCACTTCAAGATGTTTCAATCCTTTGTCATTCTTGTGGTCCTGGGAGCCCTCTCCAGCATATCAATGTCTGGCCTGAATTGGGGATGCCAGAACAGGATGCTTTATTCTGCCAGCAGGTGCAAAAGTGCCAAGTGCAGCACTGAAAGTAACCACTCTTTTCCTAATTATATTGTTATTTATGCACCCAAGAATCTAACTAACCCTTTCAGCCACGAAGCTGTGCAGGAGTTTCTATAGTTACTGTGAGCTGATGGTTGCCCATGTGAATGTCCTCCTGGAGGCACTGCTTTCCACGGTAGAAACCTGCCTTCTGTACATCCAGCCCCATGGCTCTGCTGAACACAGAGTGTCTCTCTAGCTGGAGTGAAGTGGCTGGCCTGCAGCTTAATTTCTGAAGCATCATGTCTGCCTTTGCAGATTTGCTGTTTTTCTAGGTATGAATTGACTGCTCTTTCAGATTGTTGCTAAGGAGGTTGCCCATGGCTGGGGTTTGCTCCCTGAAGCCCCTCTTTGAGCACTGTGGTGATTCTCCATTGGCAGGGAAGGGCCAGGCAGCACTTCCTAAACACTGTGCTGATGGTTTCATAAATGAGTGAACCACAAGAGACATTAGCTAGGGTGGGGAAATTCTGAGACTGGAATTCTTTCATCTCGGCTTTTGAGCTAAAGCACACTGGGGGAAAGTTCTCTCAGGGATACATATTGTTGCAGATTGTATCATTTTTCTTTTCTGGCTTAATTGAGTGCTATGTTTTCCAGAGCTGCCAGGGTCTCTTTGAGTGCTTGGTTTCAATGTTGATGACAAATGATTGAATAATTCAAAACACCAGTAAAAAACAAACCAAACCAAACCCAAAACCCAAGGAAAACAAAAATGACCAGGCAAGCTGTTTGTTTATATTTGCTTCTGTGGCAGAAAAAGTGCTGTAATGTTTGGGGTTTTTTCTTTCTTAACAAATCCACTTCTTGGATGCCTGTGTAGGAGAATGGGGTGTCCTTCACCCTGTTTTTTCTTGCTCCTGTTTGTAGCTTTTGCAAGATAGATATAGGAATTGATGGAAACAACAATTTGAGTTTGTGGCTGAGAGAGCCCATTTCCAAGTAGTCATTCAATAAATACATTTCTATGGGAGCCACCATTTGAAACCTTTACAGTCAGAATTAGTATCCTGCAGTTTTTATTTTGTAGTAAGTGTATCCTTTGGGGTCTGATACTGTAGAACTAAGCAGTCTCACTGAAGCTGTTGCACAAGGTGGGTGGGAGGGCTCTGCTCTGGTAGTGGTGTAGGAGAGAAAAGGAAGAGAGTAAAGGTATAAAGACTTTGGGGCCATAATGTGCTAATTCCTCCTGGAAAGAGACAATAAGGAGCTTTTCTGGTGGGAGGTTGGCTGGTATTTGAAGAACATGGCAAGGAGAATATAAATGTAGATTAAATGGAGATAAAATGGAGAGCTAAGCTGCAGCTTGGAGAATGTTCTCTGCTGTTGTGGCTACAAATATGGAAATAAAAGCAACCAGCAGCTAGAGCAGACTTTTCAGCTGTACTAGGGTCCAGTGTGAAATGCTGCCTTGCTGTGATGCTCAAGTTGGTGAGTGGGTGGTTTGATACTCAGGGAAGTTGGAAGTGAGTGGGATACCTCCAGGAAAGCCTGAATGTCATGCCCCAGGTCAGGTTCCTTTCTCCAGATTTGCAGAACCTCTTGTTCTTCTGGGTTTCTGTATAAATCAGCTTCTGGTAAAACTTGCCCACAATCTTTTGCCAAGTCCTGTGCTGTCCCTCAGTGCCATCTGTGAATGCTGCTCTCTTGCAGAACAAAGCCCCTTGTACAGTCAGGCTGTGTTACATTAACAAAGATCCCCAATCTGTTTCTGTGCATTAATAGTTACAGAAAATGTGCCTTAGCTGAGCCCCTGCAGGAGTGTGGTACCCTGAGAGACTCCTTCATGTGCACAGTTACACAGTGTGCTGGTACCTGCTTTATTCCTGTGGTAAGATTGATGGGGAATATTCCCCAGCTTGCAGCTTGGCCCCTACTCTGCTGTTCTGTTTTGGGAGCCTGCTTGGGCACCCTGCTCCTGCTGCAGCCTTGCTGCTGCTATCTGCATTATTGCAGTAGTCAGACATGTCATGTGGTCAGAGATAGAAGCTTATTCTTAGTTGTATTACTGTATCTGCCTTTAATAAATAAAAAAAAAAAAATCCAAGAACAAAATGTAGCTGTATTCAGGAGGTGACCTATAGCTTCCACAGCATTCCCCTTCTATCTGTCTGTTCTAACTAGTGCATGGCTTCCTACATAGCATTGGCACGAGCAGCTGCCTCTCCTTGTTGCCTGTCCTCTCCATGTCTTATCTCCCTATCTCAGGGCATCATCTGTCTGTTGGTCCTGTCCAGTGCAGGTCCTCGATTCTGCTGAATTTCTGCATGAATTTCTACATGTACCAGGGAGCAGAGAGCAGGAATAAATGACAGAAGAGTGAATTGCTGCTGGTCAGCTGGGTGGTGCTTTCTTGCCTCTTGGTGGGGCAGTGATACCTGACTGTTGGACCATGATCCTTGTTTGAATGTTAGATTAAATACATTTGGGGCCTTTTCCAAACAGTTTTTCTGAAGCAGCACTTATAGTATATTGTGGTTTTGGATCTCTGAGGAGCTGCCAGCTCTGTCCCAGCTTGGAGGGACATGTGGGGCTGGCTGTGTGGCTGCAGACACTGCAGCAGGATCCAGGCTTACCCGTGGCCCTGCAGCTTGCAGGGGCTTCTCACCCACTCATCCTTTGTGCTGATGGATGTTGTGACCCTGGAAGAGCTGTCTTTTGGGTCATCTCAGTTTTGGCACAAGCAGGGGGTGCAAGTATTGTTTGCTGTGTTGGGCACTGGGTTCACATGGGACCTGAGCAGAATCTTACAGGGAGGGCTGGTTGGGGGATTCGGCACTAATTGTTGTGTAACTCATCAAGACTTGCTTGTCTTGATGAGGCATTTTATCAGTAGTTGGACAAGGCATCATCTGTTATTTCTTGTTGATGAGAGTAATTGATGGTGGTGGTGTCCTTCAGTAAAGTGTGTGTTGTTATCACTGTGGAGCTCTGAAATGACACACAAACAATGGGCTGCTTGCTGCTCAGATCTGGACTTATCTTTGGGCTAGCTTAAACATTGCCTTCTGATGGGGAGTTGGTGAATTCTGCGTTACCTCAGGGGCATCATGTGTTGAAGGAGAAGTTTTAATAGTAAATCCAACTTCAGAATGTCAATTGATTTGCTGTAAGTGGCTCTTGGTGTGTGCTGGCAGCATTAGCTCACAGAGGAATTCTTGTGTGTATATATACGAGACAGTGTTTGGTTGAAGTTCAGTAGAACATGGCCACAGAGGCTCTGTGCTTCCTGTCCTAATGGCACAAAGCAGCTCAGAGCCTGAGCTGGAGCATGATTTGTTAGTGCCTCGTGTCTCCTGCAGAGTAGAGCTCTCCTTAATGAGAGAGGAAACTGCTGCTGTTGATCTGCTTTATTCTTCAGCTGTTCATTGCATTTGTAAAAGCCTCAGAACCAGATCACATCTGTGCTTACCTCCTGTGAATGTTATCACTGTGCTCGGGGTTGTGATATCCCTGTCTGTACTTTTCACTGGGTTTTTCAAGTCCTGTTGCAGGTTCAGGACTTGAGGGTTGATTGTTCCTAGCTCGAGGGGAAGAATCAAATGAGCTCTGTCCCTGGTAGTGTGTCTGCACTTCTCTGGGGTGGGAAATACTGACTTCACATGCTAACAGACTATCCAGGGGCCTTTCCTGTTTGTGAGGGAAAAGAAATGTATCTTTTAGTATCCACTGCAGTTCAGTAAGAGGAGATAAAGCAACACAGTGCTCCCAAGGCAGAGTTTAATTAAAACAATAACAGCTGATTCAATGACAATATTTTGTCTTCATGTGGAAAAATAGAATATGAAATAACTAACTCATGCCAGTGATATGATTCATCTGGGTTTTTTTTCTTCCTCATTGCATGTGGGCAGCTTCTAGTAATGTTAGTGGAAAATATGAAGTATGAAGAATTTATTTTTTTAATCAGTTCTACCTTTGCTGCTGGGATCACTGGAGTTCTGTAGGCACACAGCACTCTACCTGTGCAGTTCTAGCAGATCATGGAATATGCTGAGTATTTCTGAGCATAGCAGTGCTTTTTGATCAGATAAAGTATTTTATTTTATTGAGGAACAGGCTAGTTGGGAGGACTGTGGTGACACTTTGTACTGAGTGCTGTCAGTGGGTTCTGTATCAGATCTTCTCATCTCTGCTAATTGTGGATGAAGCCTCTTCCTTCCCTGTGCCTCTTATTACTCCCAAATTACCAGACTTAAGTTATTAGTTTCTTCAATGTAGTGAACAATTCCTATAATGATGAATGGAATACAAAATGTGGTGTTGTGTTGAAAATGTGCACTTGATGGGGAATTAGTTTTCATCTACTTGATTTTATGTCCACAGCCTCCTCATTGTCTGATTAAATAATTTTAATAAAAATTTTACATGGTTTGGAATCTTCTAGATTGGTAGAGATGTTAGATGTACTTTTGCTTAAGAAAGAACAACAATTCTGCTTCTTTCTGAAGTTAAGACAATTGCAATTCAGCTTTTGTGCAGGTATAGAATTGTGGGGTTTTACTCTTTTATGGTGGACCCTTAACATATTTTCTGGTACAGTGACAGAGACCTGTGTGATGCATTTACCCCTGCCAGTGATAGAATGGTGGAACCTGTTCAGTTTTTGTGGATCCCTTAGAAAGTGCTCAGTGCCCTCCTGAGTCTGGGAATCACTCACAGAAAATCACCAGGAACCAGAGGAGCTCCAGCTCACTGACCATTAGTGAGGATCTGGGGCTGCTGAAAAGTCATTAATAAGGAATCTTTGTGTGTCTAATACTGACTTAGCTGCACAGGTGTTGGACATGTTTTTACACATTTTGTGAGAAGTTAGGATGCCTCTCAGAACATCTAGGATGTGCTGTGGATTCCTGGGGTTGTGTTTTATCAGTTCCAAGGTGACCACTGAGCTCCAGATGGAGCTGCTTTGTTTTGTCTGGGGGTTTGTGACAATTCCATCTCAATGGTTATAATTAATCATAAATCTATTTTGCATTTATTTTCCCCAGTTTTGTCAGAAGTCCATGCCTTTGTTGGTATGAGCACAGCACCATCTCTGAGTTAACTGAATGGTTCATAGTGGTGGGATTTTCTGGGCACTGTGAGGTATTGTGCCTGCCCAGGATTAATTAGCCCCATGTTGCTGATACTTGATTTGAAAAGCAGTCCTGGTTTTCTTTTAAGTATAGCTTAAGGTTACAGGGGACTGAAGAACTCTTAAATCAGATAAAGGAACAGCACTATCTACTGTGATTCAAAATTATTTTTAAAGGAAATTTAATATTAATAAAATCTGAATAGCGTAAGAAAAATTGGATTCCTGCCTTATTTACTGTTCTGCATGAGTTTCTGCCTTAATTAGTTTTCTTTTTACTTTGTATAACTCCTTACTTCATATCCATAATGCTATCTTAAAGTATGTGTGTATATATATATATATATATATATATTTTCTTTCCAGGGCACAATATTCTGATTCTGTCTAGATTTAGATTTTGACATTGCTTCAACCACTGTATAATATCAGTGAAGATAAAGAACATATTTAACAAAACATTAAAATGTAGCATTTACTAAAATACAGTTTTGAATAGCTTACATGAGAGACTGTGGAGAAACCTGGAAATTTCCATCTAAATACAGAAGCTAAACAACTGTTTAAAGAGTAACTTCCAAGTGAACTGATGTAAATTGGCTTTCTATTAATTTCTGCTTAATGAAATTAAGGTTTGTAATTATTTAAGGGCTTGAAGCAAGAATGGTTGGTTTTCAGGATTAGCTAAAGTATCCAACCAAGTGGTGTTGGTTAAGCTAGTTAATGGGTCTAGCCAAATGAATGTGATTATGCCAAATTACTGCTGAACTTTGTAATCTAATCCCTTGGATTTCAGTCTTACTTTTAACGTAATTTTTTTACCCTTTTTTAATCTGCTCATGCAAATTAATTCAAAATGGAATGCTTACATTTCATTCTAAATGCTAACATCCTTTATCTGACTATTCATTTCATTAGTCTCCCTTCCTCCTCTGTCCTTCAACAGTGGGGAAAAATAGCTCTAAAAATGGATAGGGTCTTTAGCCTTCAGGTTATTTTATAACTTCCTGTTTTGTTTATTTTCCAATGTCTGTGCCTAATTAGGATATTCCTTGTGTCTGTCCAAGTAGGGTTTAATTGCTTTAAATATGAAGCTTCTTATTTTTAATGTGCTTTGAACAGCTGTTACAACAAGGGTTTTTTATTGTTGTTTTATAGGCAAATTTAGAAAACAAAGCAGTAAATGGCCGCAGACCAGAACTCATGGAATGCAGTATATGTGGTCATGGTGAAAAATACAGGGTGAAGACAAAGCAAGCAGTACCCATTGAACATGTGCAGTGTAAGGAGAAGGAGAGCATGACTGGCTTGGAAGCAGAGAAGTGGGCACATGCTGAGAAGCCATCCTTTGGTGCCCACGTCAACGGGGACATCCACGCAGCCGTGACGGGCACCCCACGCTTGAACCACGCCGAGCACAGCCACGGGGCAGCCTCTCCCTGCCCCTTCCCTGAGCCAAAAAAACCCTTGGTGCACACCATCAGAAATGGCATCAACACCCTGCATTATTCACCACCAGAAGTAGTTGCTTCCCTGAACAATGTACCTGCAGAGGAACGGACAGACTTGACAAGCAGCTCCCACATGCAATGGCCAACGGGTGGCACTCTGAATAACATAGTAAGCACTCTGACAAGTGGCACTGGCTGTGTTCACCCAGAAAACCAAGGGAATGTTTTAATGAAAGAGGAAAACTGCACCTGCAGCATCTCTGAGTATTCTGATCAGTCAGTTTTGCAGACAGGTTCCAGCTTGGATGTGCAAGAAAGCTTGTGTTGTCCTCTGCTGCCTGAAGGGGAGCTGCAGTTAGGGAAGGATGGCTTTACAGTACCAAGTGTGGAGACACAGCCTGAGAATACTGCACTCCAGCCCACTTTCTTGTCCCTGATTAAAACCAGAAATTTAACTCTGGAGCAGGTTGTAGCTATTGAAGCTTTAACACAATTATCTGAAGCTCCTTTAGAAACAACTTCACCAGCTAAAAGTGAAAGTATTGAACATACAGGAGAAACAAGTTCCAACTTGCTCCACAGTTTTAAAAGGGATATCTCATCCTCCTTTACATCCTCTGCATTACAAGAAATCAAAGACACTTACTTACAGAATGAGCAACAGCTCTTGGCTCACTGCACTCACTCGCAGAAGCAGCTCCCTAATAAGGCAGTGTTATACAATGGCCAAAGTTCAGTGTCTGAATTGTGTGATAAACCTGCCAATCCAGCTGGGGAGATGTATAATTTACAGTTACCCTCAAGAGATACCAAAACTTTATCTGACCTAACATCTGGTGCAGCATCGTTTTCGGGATATGATTCCAACAAAAGTTGTGCTCATGAGCCAGTCACCCTCACAGGGTTCTGCAGTGCTTCATGTGATGTGCAGCATACAGGGAACAACCTGGAAGCTCCTGGCCAGCTGGAGCAAAAGCCATCGTGTAGTGATTTGAAATTGGAAGGTGGTTCTTTGATTAAAGAAGGAGGAATTCACAGCCAGGATGAAGAGGATGTGGCTGCACAGCTAACTCAACTGGCAGCCCTGATTGAATCAAACCAGGCAAATCCAGAGCAGAAGAACAACATAAAGGCATCACTGCTTAATCTAATATCACATGAGAGGCAGCCAAAATATAACCAAGAAGTGTTGCAGAAAAAAGAATCTGTATTTTTTAGGCGTAATTATAGTTCCTTACTGTTAAAGCAAAAGCAAGCAACCAATAAGAAAGGAAATGGTGTGCCATGGAAACCGAGACACAAAAAGAAGCCTCCAGAAGCACGCTATCAACAAAATAATCAAAACCAGCTAGAGCTGTTGTCATGCCAGCATAGCGAATTGCAGGACATTTGGATATCATCAAAACTGCATAAGCTTGGTCAAACCATGCCACAGGACTCCAGGGTAGCTCCATCTGAAAAAAAATCTCCGAGAACCAAAGTACAGAGAGCGCTCAGTCAAAATACTTCAGCATCACAAGAAAAAACTAGATTATTTCTTCCACAAGCACAGATAAAATTCCACAGGTGTTTACCTGAGGCACCACAGGAGAAAAAAAAAGACAGGTTGTTTGGCTGTGAAGTGGTGAATGAGCAAATGAAAACTGTGGGCTCCAGTGACCCACTAGGTGCTGATCCAATGAAAAATGAAGTTGCTGCACGTAGCCAACACAGCGACCTGTCCTCCCGTAATCCTCTGGCTGGTTCTCAGCTGAAAACAGCATCCTTGTTGAAAAGGCCAACTGAAAACCTACAGATGTTTACAGAAAAATGTAATTCTCAGGTACAGCAAACAGCAAATGTCAGTCAGGCGCATCCTTTGCCACCAAGTTTTAACCGGTCTAACCTGAGAGCTAAGGAGATGTGTAGTGAGAACAAAGCCCATGTTCAGCAGGTAGATCCGAAGTGCCAGGTGCTGCCTGTTCCCTGTGCTGGGGCCCAGGTGCCAGGTTCTGCTGAAGCTCTCAGGAATATGGAGTGTGTGGGTGAGGTGACCGTTCTGACATCAACCAGATTGGGTACTGACCACGCCCAGAGCACAGGCGACTCAGGGTGTTCCCCAGCAAAAAACACGCTCAGCAGTTTCCTTGAATCACCTATGAAGTTTCTTGATACCCCTACAAAAAATTTAATAGACACACCTACCAAAAAAGGACAATCTGAATTGCCAACTTGTGACTGTGTTGGTAAGTGGTTTTGCTAACTTTTGCCTGTACATTTCAGATGGAGGTGTGCTCACGTTGCTTCCTCTAATGTGAGGAAGTGTATGTGACAGCTGTTGCACAAGAATTGGTGTTTCACCAGTAGAAGGCAGGAGGAAATTATCTTTCCCCTCTTTGCAACTTTTGCTTGGTGTTCTTTGGGCCTGCAGAGCACAGCAAAATTGAGTTTTGTACTGCACCTGGCAGGTTTAAATCCTCCACTTAAATTTAAACCTGGAGGAAAGGGAGTTTTTCTGTCTGCTATTGCTGACTTGTGCTTTATATGCACCTACCTGCATTGTTTCAGGTCATGAATTTGATGGTCTAGAACTGGTTTGTACCTGAGTGGGCTGGCAGCAGTGTCCCAGTGTATTGTTCTTGTTGCTTAAAATCTCTTAGACCAGCAGGAGAGCATAGCTGGGGGTGGCCTTGCTCCTGCCACTGTCAGTCCTGATGGCTTGGAAGAGTCCAGGCCCAGGGCTCCTGACACCTCTGGCCACATGGGAGAGCTCAGGTGCCTCTGTTGCAGCAGGAGATGCCAGAGCCAGCTGGGCATGGAGGGCTGTGCAGACAGGGCTTGGCTGAGGGTGTCACACGCGCTGTGGGGTCACTGTGGAGGCACCCAGCGGGAAGGACAGGTCAGAGCCTCACAGCAAATGGGCTGCAGGCAGATCTTCACCTTGGCTTGCATGCTCTGAATCAACAGAGGGCTTGTTAGAGGTCTGGGTTATGGTTTCTGTTCTGTAGGATATGACTGTCAGTTAATTTATTTTACTGCCCTCAATTCTTCTTTGTCTGAAATTAATTAATAATGTTCCTACCAACAAGGATATTGGGAATTTTATGTAGTCACTACATGCCAGCTCCTCTAATGAAAGTTTTACAGCAATGTTTTGCATTCTTTAATTAGGGTTTTACTTTATAACACTAAAAAAATGCTAGCAGAATCATTGGAGCATAAAATAATTTCAAAGTGTCTGAGGAGAAAAGCCTGTCATACTCTTTATTCAGGCTCAAACTTTGTGTTCTAATTGAATTAGAAGGCATTTCCGTAAACTGCTTCTAAGTTTACTTTTAATGGGGTAAATAAATTTTGGATGTGCCAACATAGTATTCTTTACCTGTTTGCAGAGCAAATTATAGAAAAAGATGAAGGCCCCTATTACACACACCTCGGGACAGGACCAAGTGTTGCTGCTGTGAGAGAAATTATGGAGAACAGGTGAGGAAAATTCAGCTTTTAATGTCATTGGATTTTTGACTGTCTAAACAGGGAAGAAGTAGAGCTATAAGAAAGGAAGTGCTGTGTTTAGCTTTGCTTTATTGCACTTTTGTCAGTACTCATTTGTGAAGTGTTTTCTTGTTCAGATGTGCATGAGGTGAGCATGAGCACTGCAGGTCCAAACTCGTGTGTCTTTTCTGAGCCCAGGGCTGGAGGTCAAGTGCAGTGTGTTCTGAGGTGCCCTGGAAGTCAATAGGAAGGACAGAGATCAGCAGCTGGCAGAGTAAGGTTTTCTGGTGTCCTACCTGTAAAGAAGCTGTGGCAAACTGGAAGAAACAAGGTCATAATAGAGACTGATTGCACTAGGATTTATATGCAGATAACATTTCCTTAGTGGCAGAAGTTTATCAGAAGAGAGATGTCAAAAACTACTCTGGCAAGTAGGGTTTTAAAGTAAAAGGATTTTTTTTTTTGCTTTATAAATATTTTGTTTTTCTTCTGTTCTAAGTAAAAATAAATTCATTAATCTTTTATTGAAAATGTTTCATCTTTTAAAATTGCCTATAGTAGCTTGTTTTAGTCATGAACTTTTTTCAATGCAGGTATGGAGCAAAAGGAAGTGCTGTAAGAATTGAGGTGGTGGTTTATACAGGAAAGGAAGGAAAGAGCTCTCAGGGGTGTCCAATTGCCAAGTGGGTAAGTTTTTATATTAAATCAATAAAGTTGTTTTGTGTGGCTTCAAATGATGTGTAGTCCTTGACCTCAAATCTAATCTGATCTTGAATAAAGATCTGATTTCTAATTGATTGAAAAGTCTGCCTGAATGATGAAGGAAAACAATTTTTTCTTTTTTGTTTAAATGTAAGGTATGGTGCTGTGTGTTATGTACTGTGGTTTGAATGAGTGTGAAAGGGAGAGGCTTAACAGAGCTAGCAGGGATGAACAAGGGTTGAAACACCCTGAGAGTGTCTGAGAGCTGGAGTGTTCTGTGAAATATGTCATTGGGAAAGAGAGAAAAGAAGAGATGGTTGCTTGGGGGAGTTGGAAAACTATCTGGGAATGTTTTTAAAAACCCTTCTCAGTTGCATGACCACTTGAAGAAAAGAGAGTGATGGTAGAATTTCAGTCTCATATGCCAAGGGATTCATTGCTATTTTTGAGGAACTGAACTCAGTATTTGAAAATGTAAATGTTATGATGATAGTTTTCACCAAAGTCTTGTCTCACATTGCTTCATAGGAGCCAGGAAATGAGGTAACAGACACAAGCTCCAGGAGAGAGCTTGGAAAGAATTGATTGTCCTTAATCTTTGCTGAAACCACTGAGGGAGGTAAAAAGTAGACTGGAAATCTTGTAAACTGAGTTTTGGAAAATAATGAAAGAACTTGGTTGTTAAAAGAAAAAAAATGTATTGCTGTATTTAGGAATTTCAGAGTTGATTGAAAAAACACTGGAGGTAACTGTACAGTTGGTAGGGTAGTGTTTGTAACCGTGTGCCAAAATAAGGTTATTGCATATTGTGTGTGAGGGAATTTGCATGTTAAACATTTACTGCTTGTGCTTGGAACAGTCAAAATGTGTTTCTTATACACAATACATAAACTGTTTTTTCAGAAGGGAATCACATATGTGCTTGTGCTTCAGTTAATATTTAATACCAAATCCAGTATCCAAGAAAAAAAAATTAAACTAATTTCATAAGCAAGTGACCCAAAAAGAATGGAAAGATTTTTCTCAGTGCTTCAGCTCAGTAAAACACTTAGTTTTAACAGAGGACAGGAGCTAAAAATTGTACCACAGACTTGTGAGCAGCTAAAATGAGGAAGGCATTTAAAGCTAACCTAAATCTTACCTTGATTTTCCTGTTGCCAGTATCAGCATACTGTGTTTTGTGTAAGGCAGAAAGGGCAGCATTGATGGTTGTGAGCATGGCTGGAGGTGCCCACGGGGGTGTGCAGTGTGACAGTCAGCAATCCCTGGGGGTGCCTGTGGAGGGGCTGGTGTAAGCTGGGGGGACCTGCTCTCCAGTTAGATTTTCACCACTTGTATGTCCAATGTTTGGGAGACAGCTTGAATGTTCATTTAGCTGAAGTTCTGGGGAGCAGTGACTTTCTCTCGTGTGGGCTCACACCTAAAGGGGAAGAATGTTTTTCCAAGTCTGCTGTTGTGTATGACTGCTCAGGACAAGAGAGGAAAGGGAATCCCTGACAGCTGTAGAACTGTTTCATCTTGTATAAGATGCATGTTTTGGTTGATATTCTTAATGTGTTGCATTAATTTTTCTAGGCAGTGCTGCTTCTAATCCTTTTATGGAGCATATTTGGGTTTTGGCTATAAGCAAAGAAACTGGATGGTGAGATTTGTTTCAAAGTGTCTGGAAAAGGTTTGCTGTGCTCTTTGATAGCTGCAGCTGCACAGGGACTTGCACTTACTCATTTCCAGTGTCCTTTGGAACAGACTCATTTCTGCTCTTGCCTTAGGGGTCCCCAGGGACTCTGCTGAGAGCACTGGGATGGAGCTCTGCTGAAGCAAACAGGATAAAAGAATGGAACTTACCTGTTGATCACATTAAACTATTTCTCCCAATTAATTTTCCCTATTTCCACTAGGTTATTTTATCTTTTTGGTTTATTAGAAATATTTTAAAATTAAAGGAGGCTTTCTGAAATACCTGTGTCCATACATTCTTCTGTTAATGACTCTATTCCACAATATTGATTTTCTCCCAAGTTATTTTCTCTTAAGTGACACCCTGGTGTATTAAACACCTTCTGGGACAGACTCTTTTCTTCGATTTCAGGTTGCCATAAATTTGCAGAATTACTTCTTTCACTCTTTTAATACCAAGCATCTCTTTTATACAAAAGAGATGTATTTTTACAAATACATTTTATTTTTACAATACATTTTGTATTGTATATTTTACAATACATTCTATTTTACAATACATTCTATTTTTACAAAATATCATACATTTTTAATGTATTATATTTTAGGGTGATACTTTTCCCTTCTGCATATGAACAAAATGCTCCTATTAGTTAAACATTTTCAGTAACTATTGCCCAGGGTTGGAAACCTTGTGCCTGTTCAGTGTGTAGGTGTCAGGCTGACACATGGACTGGGGATGAGCTTCTGATTGTTTTCACTGCATGAGGCAGCAGCAACATTGCTTGACCTTTGATGGGGAGAAGGAAAAACCCCAAATTGTGTTGTCTCATTGGTTTGTCAAAACAGAATGAATAGAGTTTTGCCACAGATTTCTAATGTGTGGATATCTGTGTAGGTGACAGGTGTGTGTCAGAAAATAAAATAACTTCCCATCCTGGGACACTTGCTGGGGTAGGTGGATGCTTCCTTCTTTTCTGTTAGGATTTCTTGTGCTTTGTCCAGCTCATCATACTGCTGTGTTGTATTTTAGAGAAAAGGAAGCTCTGAAGGTCTGCAGTGACTGCCTGTCACCCTGAGCAGCCTGTTTGTGTAAGGACAGGTTTTGTGTTGCTGGGCATCCCCAGAACAGCCAGTGGTGCCTGCATTCACTGTCCCACTGTTTCCTCAAGAGCTTCAGCTGCTAACACATGTGCTGGGGTTTGGTTTTCTCCTGCTCTGGGTAGGGTAAATTCACAGTTACCTCAGTTTATGGGAAAGGGTTGATGAATCAGTGGGTGGTTCATGAGCAGCTCACTGTAGGCATCATCCTGCAGCACTGAAGCCAAAGACCATCAGTGCTGACCTCACAGGGGGCTGAGATTTGGGATTAAATCCATTTCCTGTGGGTTCCTTCTCCTGATTTCAGTGGATGTTGACTTGGATCACCTAAGGTATCATTGCTGTCTATCTTGTGCCTTCATTTGGAGTTGCAATACAATTTTTAAGGCTCCAGCTCTGGGAAAAAAAAAAAAAAAAAAAGGGAGAATAAATGACAAAAGCCCTCCAGGCCAGGCTGAGGTTCTTTTTGCCAATGTTGTGTCTCTGTGGCTGATCAGTAGCACCAAGGTGGAAGAGCAGGGCAGATGCCTCCCAGAAGACTCACTTGGTTTGCAGTAATTCCCAGCTTTTGCTTCCCTGAGCTGGAGGCAGTGTTTTTGTGTTCAGTTGCCTTACATAAATGTCATCTTCTTCTCCCTTTCCTTCCTGTTCCCTTATGCTGGAAGTTACAATGCAGGCAGTAATGACTTCAGCCAGTGCTCCACTCCCAGTCATTCCCTGCAGTTGTTTTTGCTTTTTCACTGCTGCAGAGCAGTGATTTGGCATTTCCATAGTGCTTTCCATCCTTCTGCCAGAGTCTCATTCCTGCATGGTAATGCCCAGCTCAGAGCCCATCTCTGTCCAAAACCAGAGCCACAGAAATGCTGATTTGGGAAGTTGGAGCTGGCCCTGTGCATCAGCATTCCTGAGTGATGCCTGCCTTGCCCCCACAGACAGCCCAGGCTGATGTGATCATGGCTTCAGGGGGTTTCTTCCAGGGCTTTTTCCAGAGCTGAGTCCTCTTGGGAATCTTCTGGTAATAAGGTGTTAAAAATCAAAACTGCAGATCACATTTAATGCTGCACTTGTTTCATCCTTGAGTTTCTTTTGTGGGCATCATCTGAACTTTGCAAACTCCTGCTTTTTGGGGGCAGGGAATGGGGGTTTGGGTTTTGTGGGGTTTTTTTATGCTTGTCCTCTAACCACTTCTGTCAGGGCTTTAACTTCAGGAAAAAATTCTTGTGTGTCCCCTGTGAAGCTTTTCTGACATAGGAATCTTTCCAAACTCCTTGTTTGTGAACATCTGAGCCTTATCTTCTCTGAATGCCTTTTTTTTTCCTGGTTTTTTTTTTGTTTGTTTGTTTGGCTGGTTGGTTGGTTTTGGTTTTTGGGTTTATATTAACAGTTGGATGATCTGTTGGCCTTTTAGATTCTGTTACACTGGTGGTAGCCCTAATTTCTTTGAAAATAGAGTGTTATGGTGCTTTTATACCTTTTGGAAGTTGTTTCTTAGGCTCTTTCTTTCGTGGACTGTTTGCCTTTTTTGAGTTTTTTGTTTATAGCTTGACAGATCCTAAACTTTTTTATGTTGGCTGTTTATTAGTAGGCTGTATAAAAAAAAATAGGGGTGGAATAAAAACATAAAAATCCTTATTACAGTCCTGTACAAATGCAAACCTGATATCAGCCACTAAAAGTAATGTTTTTTAAGTAATGCTTAGATAGCCCACTGTTATAATCAAGATTTTCTAGATCACTGAACCGGTAGGAATTTGTAACCAAATGCCAGAAACTGCATTTTGTGAAGTGCTGAGTGACACTCAATAACAATAAACTGTTCTATAGATGCAGAGCTGATTTTTTTTTCAGTTTGCTAGTTTGGTTTGAGTTGAGAAAGTGGGAACTGAGAAAGTGAGGAAATGGAGAAGTTACTCCTGCTTTGACTCTCTGTTACTGTTAGTATTAACAATATTGTTATTATTATTACAGTACAGTCAGTTATTAATTAGTATTAGTAATCCATTGAAGGAGAATGGCTCTGTGATGGTTATTTCTGTTCCTGCCTGGCACTTCAGGGCTCAGGAGTTCTGGTGCAGCCCTGCTTGGCAGGGGATGGTGAAGCTCTCATGTAATTGGAACATGACTGGGGAGTTGTTACAATAGATTTGCAAAAGACTTGAAGGTGAATTCTGCTGGCCTGACTGTCTCCTAGACACAGGTGTAAGTGGGATGTGCAGTTCCATTCTGCCTTAAACAGCCTGCTGTACTTCGTGCTTTTATTTCATTTATTGAACTGTCTTTAGGATTAAGTGATGTACTCCATAGGAGAAGTCTTAAATGAAATTATTTTTAGCAGAGAGAGGGTGGTTGGTGGGGTTTTTTTCACTTTTTTTCATGGTGTTTTATTAGAGCATCACTTTCTTGCCATAGTGTTGTACCACATTATGATAGTGTGTGTTGCTGTGCAGGCACTATTTTCACTGTTGGCTAAATACAGAACTAGAGGAGTTTATTTTGGACAGAAACGTTTGTAACATCATCTGAAGTAAAGTTGTTCTTCAAGTAGAAGTAATAAAGTAAAAATAAAGGAGAAAAGCTATGTTAAGGTAAAGAAGGTTAAGTATTATTAAGGAGCAAGAATTTTAATATTATCACTGCTTTATTTAAAGCAATGTGACCTCTGAACAAACATCCCTACCAAACCAGGTGCAGCTCTCCATGGCTGCAGTGTGGCAGAAGGGGAAGATTGAGGAGGGGAAGGGCCCTGGGAACTGAGATGAGGGTTTTGTCCTCACTTCTGCAGTGCTGGTGGCATGAATTGATTCTTGTTGCAGAAAAATCACTTCCCCTGTGTGTGCTGCAATCTGCTCATCTGTAACCACTGCAGCACCAGTGCCAGGAGCAGCTGCAAAAGTGTTGCAGATACTGCACCTCAGTGATACTGGTGCAGAAATGACTAAGGAGCTCCACAGGATTGGATTGACAGCAGCTGTTCAGAGCCAACTCTTTGATGTCGTCTGCTAGCACTGAGGAGAGAAGATTCAGCAAAGTGGAGCTTATTTCCATTTTAATATCTCTTAGACATGCTGAGAATAAAAGGCTGTGACATTTTCCAGTAAGAAAGAGTTTAAATGTGATTTAGTGTGTGTTTAAGGGGCAATTAGGGAAAAGGAGGGCAGACTCACTTCTGTGACAAGCTGGGCATTTGTCCTGCTGTCTGTCAGAGCAGCAGCAGGTTTGGACAGCACCCTGCACTGCTGGAAGGAATTGTATTCTTCATTATTAAGGAATTAGTAGAGTCTTGGCCTGTGTTGAGGCATCTCCACACACTGACTCTGTACAGAGGCAAAATCTGCAGGT
This sequence comes from Molothrus aeneus, assembly GCF_037042795.1. Taxonomy (NCBI): domain Eukaryota; kingdom Metazoa; phylum Chordata; class Aves; order Passeriformes; family Icteridae; genus Molothrus; species Molothrus aeneus. Next base: position 1,556,811 of record NC_089653.1, read on the forward strand.
TAGAAGACTTGAAGGCACAGTGTTGTAAATGAGTTTTCTATTTCAGGAAATGACAGGGAATATCAAAGTATGTTCTCACTTTCAAATCTATTGCTTATACCCTGCAAAGCAGACATAGTTTATTTTACTGAAGAAATTCAGAATGGGCTGGAGGGAATACTGCAGTGGAAACACATGGAGATGAAAAATACCTAAAAAGGACTTTTTTTCTTGGTTCTGTTGTTTTGGGGGAGTTTCTCCAGTAATTTACAGGAGTGTATTTAACACAGTTAAAATGTTGGACTCTTTGCTAGTGGTGTCTGGTTTCTGTCATGTTAAAGTTAACACAGCTCTTCTGGTGATGGTAATTGGAAAGTAATTTCTCATCCATGTGGTAATTCAGCATCTGGTGCACTGAGCTGGCTGACTCTTAGCTACTCTCACAAGTGGTGTACGTGCTAATTTAGATAGACTGGCTTATGTCTCAGGACATTTTTATTCACAGCGTTCTTATTCCTTGTTCTAGAGCTCCTGCCAAGGAAGTAGAACTCGAGCATTTGGACAGCTGAAGCAGCTTTTATTGATAGTGTAACTTTACTGATGCTGTTCATTGCAAACCATTTAGAAATTGTTTGAAAAAAGTGGGAGACAGGAGCCAAACTGCTGATGATAAAAAGTTGTTTAGGATAATGAAGAGGAGGGACAGGCATCATGAAGAGCAGGAAGGACTTGCAATGGCCATCAGAACAAATGGCCATTAAAATAATAGCAAAAACTCAATAAATATAAAATCCCACAAAAAAAACCCAGTGTTGTGGTTTCATATACACAGTGATGGAGCACTGCTCATGCTCAAGATAACAATTCATTAGACATCAGCTGTGATGGAAACAGCAGAACAAACAGCTGAGAACTACTGGGGAGGAGCAGAGAAGTCATGGATGATATTTCTGCCTCTGGGGAAAGTGTGTTGTCCCTCAGGCTGGCCAGGTCTGGTCCCCCATGTCCAGAGAGCCCAGCAGGACTGGGACAGGCAGGTGCAGGCTGGGCAGCCTGGCAGGTGGCAAGGGGAGAGGAAAGCAGGGCTCTCCCAAATCCCCAGGGACATGGAGAGCTGCACAGCAGGGTCTTAGCCAGGCTCATCCTGGATCAAAGCTAGAGGGCAAGGAGTGAGCTATGCAGGAGGAAAAGGCAATGGGTTTTTCTTGCACATAATCTGCATTTAAGCTTTCCTGGTAATTTAGTGGGTGGTAAATTGCTGCATGGATTTAAAAATGAGTGCAGAAATGCAGAAAAGGCAAATCCTTAAAAAGCTGGGAGAGAACACATCCCCTGAGCTGTTGGGTGGGTGGCTGGAGGGTGCCTGCCCTCACTGAGAACCATCTGCACATCCCAGTGCCTTTTTTGCTGCTCATCCATGGCACTGCTGTTAGCCAGGCTCAGGGTCAGGATAAGGCTGGACAATCTGCTGCTCTGACCTCGTTCTTGTACTCTGCAATTTTAGAATCCCTTTCTGTCTCTTGACTATCCTCTTATGCAAAGGTGTGAAAAATCTGAACTTCTCTTGTTTATCCCAGAACTTGTTTCTAAATTGCTGGAACAAATTCTGCTGGATAAGGCACCTCTTCAGTAAATATGCTGTAGTTTTTGGCTCATGCTTTCTGGTAAGAAAAGTGGGTAAGCCTAGACCTTTGTGGCTGTAGAAAAAGATGTAGCTGTGGGGTTTTGCCCTAAGAGCTGTTGATTGTGTTTGTGTCTCAGTTAGCTGTGGCTCACCTTGAAGGCTTGCTCATATTCTCAGATTCTGTTTGAGACTCTCTGGGCTAGCTGATAAATTGAATTACTTGAGTTGCTGCCTTCCTTTGGACACCCACAAGGACACCTGGATAGCTGCAGTGCATGGTGGGGTGGGTGCACAACTACAGCACCAGAGGGATGGACAAACCTGGGGTTAAAAATGCTCAAAATAACCGAGCATCCTGCCCAAATGAGCAACTGCAGGGATGGTACTGATGGCCCTGGGTGTCCAGGTGTGAGTGTTCCAGGGAAGCTCTGTGCAGGGGCTGTGTCCCATGGCAGTGTCTCCTTTTGTCCCAGCCATGGGTGTGTTCACACACAGGTGAGGGAGTGGGTGGCCTTGTCACTTCATGCTCTGTTACTGAGTGCAGAGCAGGGCCAGTGGGGATCAGTTGAGCTTTGTGGAGAAGTTTGGTAGGTTTTGTTCTTTCCTGACATTGTGTGTTGCAGCTGAAGCAGATTATTCATTGTTAATGTGGGAGTCTTGGTGGATGCTTGGCACTGATGACATTGAGTGCTTCCTGAAGTGAGCTCAGGGGTGCTCTGGCCCTGCAAGCTTCCAAGGACCTGACCATGGCATCACAGAATTCTTTAGGCTGGAAAAGCCCTCTAGGATCACTGAGAGCCATCATTAACCCAGCACTGCCAAGCCCACACTAAACCACATCCCTAAACACCACATCTGCATGTCTTTAAAATTCCTCTGGGGATGGGGACTCCCCCACTGCCCTGGGCAGCCTGTGCCAAGGCCTGACAGTCCCTTCTGTGAAGAAATTGTTCATTATATCCAATCTAAACCTTCCCTGGGTCAACTTGAGGCTGTTGCTATTGCTTGTTGCATTTCAGTGTTACATAATGCTTCACAAACTTGTTACAAGTCTGTTTTGTTGATTATGTTATTTTTTCAGTGTGAGTCACACAGTCAGTCATGGTTAGCTTGTGTGGAAAAGCAATTGCAGGAGAAAGGTTTTTATTTTCCCATTCTAAAAACCTAGCTTTTAAGTTCCCCCACTTAACAAATGATTACTTTCTCATGCCTTTTAAATTCATTAGGGACCAAAATTAAACAAACTGAAGTATTAAGTTATTTACTTTATCACTGTTGCTAACTACATCACAGAAATCATGAGTAATACCAAAAACCTTTGGACACAAGGTTTGCCAGCTGATTTCTGCATTGTTCCCAGCCTGAGGAAACACTCCAGAGTTCAGTTGTCCTGCTCAAAACTGCTTTTCTGTACATTGAGGGTGGCATGGCTGCAGATTTATTACTATTCCACAAGAGAGACTCAGTTCAGTGCTTCTGTGAGGATGTTGGGGTAGGACATGGAGGGAATCCTCCGTTCCCAAGGAAAGCAGCTTGGCTCCAGCTCTGGCTGCCCTGGCCCTGGCCCTGGGCAGGGTGGGCTCTCTG